>NW_027102026.1:0-38190 GCF_035609145.1 Eleutherodactylus coqui | reverse complement strand
ACATCCCCCTCCACCCTGTCTTGCCCAACTCCGCACAAAGTCATAGATGAATTCCAAAAACAAATGCTACATTTTGTGTGGGGAGGAAAGAGACCCAGAGTTGCGGCAAACATTCTTTATCTTCATCGTAGACAAGGGGGCTTGGGAATACCCAACCTGTGGTCTTATTATCAAGCAATAAATGTAAACCAATCAACACTATGGTTAGAAAACTCACAGAAACCACCATGGAGCTTTATGGAAAAACAACTAAATGATGACAGACCTTTAGACTCCCTCCTCAAGGCCTCAATTCTCAGCATTTTATACCCAAACCTCCCTATGTGCTTGGACATGCATAACCTGTCACCTCCCATCCTGACATCTCTTCAAGCCTGGAATCTTTTGGCTTACAAATATAAAGATAATCCGGAAAGAAAATCCTTAACACTTCCTTTAGAGATACTCTTGTATTTTATCCCTAATTTGCCTATACAAAATTGGTCCAGACTTGGGATTAAATGGATTTCTGACTTAACAGTTGATAACAAGCTTATCCCTTTCCAAGCTCTTATAGAGACATTCCATCTCTCCCAAAATGATTTCTACCTATGGTATCAGATACAATCCTTCTTAAACAAATCTCAAATTTTGGAGTGTACGTTTCCAAATAAATTGATCTCCTTTTTAACCAAAAACCCTACAACCCAAAAAGCTATAACACGGAAATGTTACAATTAGACATGAGCGAGCACCAAAATGCTCAGGTGCTCGTTACTCGAGACGAACTTTTCGCGATGCTCGAGGGTTCGTTTCGAGTAACGAACCCCATTGAAGTCAATGGGCGACCCGAGCATTTTTGTATATCGCCGATGCTCGCTAAGGTTTCCATTTGTGAAAATCGGGGCAATTCAAGAAACTGATGGGAACGACACAGCAACGGATAGGGCAGGCGGGGGGCTACATGTTGGGCTGCATCTCAAGTTCACAGGTCCCACTATTAAGCCACAATACCGGCAAGAGTGGGCCCCCCCCCCCTCCCAACAATTTTTACTTCTGAAAAGCCCTCATTAGCAATGCATACCTTAGCTAAGCACCACACTACCTCCAACAAAGCACAATCACTGCCTGCATGACACTCCGCTGCCACTTCTCCTGGGTTACATGCTGCCCAACCCCCCCTGCACGACCCAGTGTCCACAGCGCACACCAAATTGTCCCTGCGCAGCCTTCAGCTGCCCTCATACCACGCCACACTCATGTCTATTTATAAGTGCGTCTGCCATGAGGAGGAACCGCAGGCACACACTGCAGAGGGTTGGCACGGCTAGGCAGCGACCCTCTTTAATGGGAATGGGAATTCCGTGTGGACCCACGGCATGGGTGGCTCCCTGGAACCCACCGGCGCTACCTAAATATATCCCATTGCAGTGCCCAACACAGCTGATGTAATGTCGTGCTTAATGCAGGTGGGCTTCGGCCCACACTGCATGCCCCAGTCAGACTGGGGTTCTTTAGAAGTGGACACATGCAGTTACAACTCCCTGTGGACCGACAGCATGGGTGGGTGCCAGGAAGCCACCGGCGGTACATAAATATATCCCATTGCATTGCCCATCACAGCTGAGGTAATGTCGTGCTTAATGCAGGTGGGCTTCGGCCCACACTGCATGCCCCAGTCAGACTGGGGTTCTTTAGAAGTGGACACATGCAGTTACAACTCCCTGTGGACCCACGGCATGGGTGGCTCCCTGGAACCCACTGGCACTACCTAAATATATCCCATTGCAGTGCCCAACACAGCTGATGTAATGTCGTGCTTAATGCAGGTGGGCTTCGGCCCACACTGCATGCCCCAGTCAGACTGGGGTTCTTTAGAAGTGGACACATGCAGTTACAACTCCCTGTGGACCCACGGCATGGGTGGCTCCCTGGAACCCACCGGCGCTACCTAAATATATCCCATTGCAGTGCCCAACACAGCTGATGTAATGTCGTGCTTAATGCAGGTGGGCTTCGGCCCACACTGCATGCCCCAGTCAGACTGGGGTTCTTTAGAAGTGGACACATGCAGTTACAACTCCCTGCAACGGAAATGTTAATGTGCTGCTCTGCCTATACAGCTGCTATGGAAATGTTACTGGGGCCTGTCTATACTTCTACTACTGAAATGTTACTAATACTGGGCTCTGCCCATACTGCTGATACGGAAATGTTACTGGGGCCTGTCTATACTGCTACTACTGAAATGTTACAAAGACTGTAAACTTCCTTATACTGCTGCAACGGAAATGTTACTGGGGCCTGTCTATACTGCTACTACTGAAATGTTACTAATGCTGGCTTTGGCCATACTGCTGCTACGGAAATGTTACTGGGGGCTGTCTGTACTGCTACTACTGAAATGTTACTAATACAGGGCTCTGCCCATACTGCTGCTAAGGAAACGTTACTGGGGCCTGTCTATACTGCTACTACTGAAATGTTACAAATACTGTGCTCTCCCTATATCGCTGCAACGGAAATGTTAATGTGCTGCTCTGCCTATACAGCTGCTATGGAAATGTTACTGGGGCCTGTCTATACTGCTACTACTGAAATGTTACTAATACTGGGCTCTGCCCATACTGCTGATACGGAAATGTTACTGGGGTCTGTTTATACTGCTACTAGTGAAATGTTACAAAGACTGTAAACTTCCTTATACTGCTGCAACGTAAATTTTACTGGGGCCTGTCTATACTGCTACTACTGAAATGTTACTAATACTGGGCTCTGCTCATAATGCTGATACGGAAATGTTACTGGGGCCTGTCTATACTGCTACTACTAAAATGTTACAAAGACGGTAAACTTCCTTATACTGCTGCAACGGTAATGTTACTGGGGCCTGTCTATACTGCTACTACTGAAATGTTACTAATACTGGCTTTGGCCATACTGCTGCTACGGAAATGTTACTGGGGGCTGTCTGTACTGCTACTACTGAAATGTTACTAAAACAGGGCTCTGCCCATACTGCTGCTAAGGAAACGTTACTGGGGCCTGTCTATACTGCTACTACTGAAATGTTACAAATACTGTGCTCTCCCTATACCGCTGCAACGGAAATGTTAATGTGCTGCTCTGCCTATACAGCTGCTATGGAAATGTTACTGGGGCCTGTCTATACTGCTACTACTGAAATGTTACTAATACTGGGCTCTGCCCATACTGCTGATACGGAAATGTTACTGGGGCCTGTCTATACTGCTACTACTGAAATGTTACAAAGACTGTAAACTTTCTTATACTGCTGCAACGTAAATTTTACTGGGGCCTGTCTATACTGCTACTACTGAAATGTTACTAATACTGGGCTCTGCTCATACTGCTGATACGGAAGTGTTACTGGGGCCTGTCTTAACTGCTACTACTGAAATTTTACTAATACAGGGCTCTGCCCATACTACTGCTACGGAAACGTTACTGGGGCCTGTCTATACTGCTACTACTGAAATGTTACAAATACTGTGCTCTCCCTATACCGCTGCAACGGAAATGTTAATGTGCTTCTCTGCCTTTACAGCTGCAACGGAAATGTTACTGGGGTCTGTCCATACTCTAGCCACTGAAATGTTACTAATTCTGTGCTCTGCCTATACTGCTGCTACTGCAATGTTACAGGCTTGTGGAAACGGAGGCTTTCCAAAGACATGAGGGCGGCGAGGCCGCGCTACTAGGTCCACTGTCGCGACAATTTTGCACCAACGTGGTTACTGGAAAGGTGCATATAACCACGGACACGAGGATAGGACATGTACTGCCTCAAAAACATCCCCCTCCACCCTGTCTTGCCCAACTCCGCACAAAGTCATAGATGAATTCCAAAAACAAATGCTACATTTTGTGTGGGGAGGAAAGAGACCCAGAGTTGCAGCAAACATTCTTTATCTTCATCGTAGACAAGGGGGCTTGGGAATACCCAACCTGTGGTCTTATTATCAAGCAATAAATGTAAACCAATCAACACTATGGTTAGAAAACTCACAGAAACCATTATGGAGCTTTATGGAAAAACAACTAAATGATGACAAACCTTTAGACTCCCTCCTCAAGGCCTCAATTCTCAGCATTTTATACCCAAACCTCCCTATGTGCTTGGACATGCATAACCTGTCACCTCCCATCCTGACATCTCTTCAAGCCTGGAATCTTTTGGCTTACAAATATAAAGATAATCCGGAAAGAAAATCCTTAACACTTCCTTTAGAGATACTCTCGTATTTTATCCCTAATTTGCCTGTAAAAAATTGGTCCAGACTTGGGATTAAATGGATTTCTGACTTAACAGTTGATAACAAGCTTATCCCTTTCCAAGCTCTTATAGAGACATTCCATCTCTCCCAAAATGATTTCTACCTATGGTATCAGATACAATCCTTCTTAAACAAATCTCAAATTTTGGAGTGTACGTTTCCAAATAAATTGATCTCCTTTTTAACCAAAAACCCTACAACCCAAAAAGCTATAACACGGAAATGTTACAATTAGACATGAGCGAGCACCAAAATGCTCAGATGCTCGTTACTCGAGATGAACTTTTCGCGATGCTCGAGGGTTCGTTTCGAGTAACGAACCCCATTGAAGTCAATGGGCGACCCGAGCATTTTTGTATATCGCCGATGCTCGCTAAGGTTTCCATTTGTGAAAATCGGGGCAATTCAAGAAAGGGATGGGAACGACACAGCAACGGATAGGGCAGGCGGGGGGCTACATGTTGGGCTGCATCTCAAGTATACAGGTCCCACTATTAAGCCACAATACCG
The DNA here is from genome assembly GCF_035609145.1 of Eleutherodactylus coqui. Classification (NCBI taxonomy): domain Eukaryota; kingdom Metazoa; phylum Chordata; class Amphibia; order Anura; family Eleutherodactylidae; genus Eleutherodactylus; species Eleutherodactylus coqui. The sequence goes on along the minus strand of NW_027102026.1, from coordinate 33,403 downwards.
GCAAGAGTGGGCCCCCCCCCTCCCAACAATTTTTACTTCTGAAAAGCCCTCATTAGCAATGCATACCTTAGCTAAGCACCACACTACCTCCAACAAAGCACAATCACTGCCTGCATGACACTCCGCTGCCACTTCTCCTGGGTTACATGCTGCCCAACCCCCCCCCCCCCGCACGACCCAGTGTCCACAGCGCATACCAAATTGTCCCTGCGCAGCCTTCAGCTGCCCTCATGCCACGCCACACTCATGTCTATTTATAAGTGCGTCTGCCATGAGGAGGAACCGCAGGCACACACTGCAGAGGGTTGGCACGGCTAGAGGGCGACCCTCTTTAAAAGGGGCGGGGCGATAGCCCACAATGCTGTACAGAAGCAATGAGAAATCCAATCCTGTGCCACCTCCATCTGGAGCTGCACACGTGGGCATAGCAATGGGGAACCTATGTGCCACACACTATTCATTCTGTCAAGGTGTCTGCATGCCCTAGTCAGACCGCAGTTTTTTATAAATAGTCACAGGCAGGTACAACTCCGCAATGGGAATTCCGTGTGGACCCACGGCATGGGTGGCTCCCTGGAACCCACCGGCGCTACCTAAATATATCCCATTGCAGTGCCCAACACAGCTGATGTAATGTCGTGCTTAATGCAGGTGGGCTTCGGCCCACACTGCATGCCCCAGTCAGACTGGGGTTCTTTAGAAGTGGACACATGTAGTTACAACTCCCTGTGGACCGACAGCATGGGTGGGTGCCAGGAAGCCACCGGCGGTACATAAATATATCCCATTGCATTGCCCATCACAGCTGAGGTAATGTCGTGCTTAATGCAGGTGGGCTTCGGCCCACACTGCATGCCCCAGTCAGACTGGGGTTCTTTAGAAGTGGACACATGCAGTTACAACTCCCTGTGGACCCACGGCATGGGTGGCTCCCTGGAACCCACCGGCACTACCTAAATATATCCCATTGCAGTGCCCAACACAGCTGATGTAATGTCGTGCTTAATGCAGGTGGGCTTCGGCCCACACTGCATGCCCCAGTCAGACTGGGGTTCTTTAGAAGTGGACACATGCAGTTACAACTCCCTGTGGACCGACAGCATGGGTGGGTGCCAGGAAGCCACCGGCGGTACATAAATATATCCCATTGCATTGCCCAACACAGCTGAGGTAATGTTGTGCTTAATGCAGGTGGGCTTCGGTCCACACTGCATGCCCCAGTCAGACTGGGGTTCTTTAGAAGTGGACACATGCAGTTACAACTCCCTGTGGACCCACGGCATGGGTGGTTCCCTGGAACCCACCGGCGCTACCTAAATATATCCCATTGCAGTGCCCAACACAGCTGATGTAATGTCGTGCTTAATGCAGGTGGGCTTCGGCCCACACTGCATGCCCCAGTCAGACTGGGGTTCTTTAGAAGTGGACACATGCAGTTACAACTACCTGTGGACCGACAGTATGGGCGGGTGGCAGGAAGCCACCGGCGGTACATAAATATATCCCATTGCAGTGCCCAACACAGCTGATGTAACGTCAGCAGTAATGCAGGTGGGCCAAAAATTAATTTGATTACACTGTAGGCGAGGGCCCCCAAAAATTGGTGCACCAACAGTACTAATGTACCTCAGAAAAATTGCCCATGCCCAACCAAGAGGGCAGGTGAAATCCATTAATCGCTTTGGTTAATGTGGCTTAATTGGTAACTAGGCCTGGAGGCAGCCCAGTTAAAATAAAAATTGGTTGAGGTGAAAGTTTCAACGCTTTAAAGAGCATTGAAACGTATAAAAATTGTTTACAAAAATTATATGACTGAGCCTTGTGGGCCTAAGAAAAATTGCCCGTTCGGCGTGATTATGTGAGGTTTCAGGAGGAGGAGCAGGAGGAGGAGGAGGAATATTATACACAGATTGATGAAGCAAAAAGGTCCCCGTTTTTGATGGGGATAGAGAATGATGCTTCCATCCGCGGGTGCAGCCTACGTATTGCTTAGGTATCGCTGCTGTCCGCTGGTGGAGAAGAGAAGTCTGGGGAAATCCAGGCTTTGTTCATCTTGATGAGTGTAAGCCTGTCGGCACTGTCGGTTGACAGGCGGGTACGCTTATCTGTGATGATTCCCCCAGCCACACTAAACACACTCTCTGACAAGACGCTAGCCGCAGGACAAGCAAGCACCTCCAGGGCATACAGCGCGAGTTCAGGCCACGTGTCCAGCTTCGACACCCAGTAGTTGTAGGGGGCAGAGGCGTCACGGAGGACGGTCGTGCGATCGGCTACGTACTCCCTCACCATCCTTTTACAGTGCTCCCGCCGACTCAGCCTTGACTGGGGAGCGGTGACACAGTCTTGCTGGGGAGCCATAAAGCTGTCCAGGGCCTTAGAGAGTGTTCCCCTGCCTGTGCTGTAAATGCTGCCTGATCTCCGCGCCTCCCCTGCTACCTGGTCCTCGGAACTGCGCCTTCGGCCACTAGCGCTGTCGGATGGGAATTTTACCATCAGTTTGTCCGCCAGGGTCCTGTGGTATAGCATCACTCTCGAACCCCTTTCCTCTTCGGGTATGAGAGTGGAAAGGTTCTCCTTATACCGTGGGTCGAGCAGTGTGTACACCCAGTAATCTGTAGTGGCCAGAATGCGTGTAACGCGAGGGTCACGAGAAAGGCATCCTAACATGAAGTCAGCCATGTGTGCCAGGGTACCTGTACGTAACACATGGCTGTCCTCACTAGGAAGATCACTTTCAGGATCCTCCTCCTCCTCCTCCTCCTCCTCCTCCTCCTCAGGCCATACACGCTGAAAGGATGACAGGCAAGCAGCATGTGTACCCTCAGCAGTGGGCCAAGCTGTCTCTTCCCCCTCCACCTCATCCTCCTCATGCTCCTCCTCCTCACCGCGCTGAGATATAGACAGGAGGGTGCTCTGACTATCCAGCGACATACTGTCTTCCCCTGGCTCTGTTACCGAGCGCAAAGCGTCTGCCTTTATGCTTTGCAGGGAACTTCTCAAGAGGCATAGCAGAGGAATGGTGATGCTAATGATTGCAGCATCGCCGCTCACCACCTGGGTAGACTCCTAAAACTTTCCAAGGACCTGGCAGATGTCTGCCAACCAGGCCCACTCTTCTGAAAAGAATTGAGGAGGCTGACTCCCACTGCGCCGCCCATGTTGGAGTTGGTATTCCACTATAGCTCTACGCTGCTCATAGAGCCTGGCCAACATGTGGAGCGTAGAGTTCCACCGTGTGGGCACGTCGCACAGCAGTCGGTGCACTGGCAGATTAAACCGATGTTGCAGGGTGCGCAGGGTGGCAGCGTCCGTGTGGGATTTGCGGAAATGTGCGCAGAGCCGGCGCACCTTTCCGAGCAGGTCTGTCAAGCATGGGTAGCTTTTCAGAAAGCGCTGAACCACCAAATTAAAGACGTGGGCCAGGCATGGCACGTGCGTGAGGCTGCCGAGCTGCAGAGCCGCCACCAGGTTACGGCCGTTGTCACACACGACCATGCCCGGTTGGAGGCTCAGCGGCGCAAGCCAGCGGTCGGTCTGCTCTGTCAGACCCTGCAGCAGTTCGTGGGCCGTGTGCCTCTTATCTCCTAAGCTGAGTAGTTTCAGCACAGCCTGCTGACGCTTGCCCACCGCTGTGCTGCCACGCCGCGCGACACCGACTGCCGGCGACGTGCTGCTGCTGACACATCTTGATTGTGAGACAGAGATTGCGTTGGAGGAGGAGGAGGAGGAGGGTGGTTTAGTGGAGGAAGCATACACCGCCGCAGATACCAGCACCGAGCTGGGGCCCGCAATTCTGGAGGTGGATAGGACGTGAGCGGTCCCAGGCTCTGACTCTGTCCCAGCCTCCACTAAATTCACCCAATGTGCCGTCAGGGAGATATAGTGGCCCTGCCCGCCTGTGCTTGTCCACGTGTCCGTTGTTTAGTGGACCTTGGCAGTAACCGCGTTGGTGAGGGCGCGTACAATGTTGCGGGAGACGTGGTCGTGCAGGGCTGGGACAGCACATCGGGAAAAGTAGTGGCGACTGGGAACTAAGTAGCGCGGGGCCGCCGCCGCCGCCATCATATTTTTGAAAGACTCCGTTTCCACAACCCTATACGGCAGCATCTCCAGGCTGATAAATTTGGCAATGTGCACGTTTAACGCTTGAGCGTGCGGGTGCGTGGCGGCGTACTTGCGCTTGCGCTCAAACACTTGCGCTAGCGACGGCTGGACGGTGCGCTGAGAGACATTGGTGGATGGGGCCGAGGACAGCGGAGGTGAGGGTGTGGGTGCAGGCCAGGAGACGGTAGTGCCTGACACATTGGTGGATGGGGCCGAGGACAGCGGAGGTGAGGGTGTGGGTGCAGGCCAGGAGACGGTAGTGCCTGTGCCCTGAGAGGGGGGTTGGATCTTAGTGGCAGGTTGGGGTACAGGGGGAGAGGCAGCGGTGCAAACCGGAGGCGGTGAACGGCCTTCGTCCCACCTTGTGGGGTGCTTGGCCATCATATGTCTGCGCATGCTGGTGGTTGTGAGGCTGGTGGTGGTGGCTCCCCGGCTGATCTTGGTGCGACAAAGGTTGCACACCACTGTTCGTCGGTCGTCTGCACTCTCAGTGAAAAACTGCCAGACCTTTGAGCACCTCGGCCTCTGCAGGGTGGCATGGCGCGAGGGGGCGCTTTGGGAAACTGTTTGTGGATTCTTCGGTCTGGCCCTGCCTGTACCCCTGGACACCGCACTGCCTCTTGCAACCTGCCCTGCTGCTACCCTTGCCTCCCCCTCTGAAGACCTGTCCTCAGTAGGCGTAGCAAACCAGGTGGGGTCAGTCACCTCATCGTCCTGCTGCTCTTCCTCCGAATCCTCTGTGCGCTCCTCCCTCGGACTTACTGCCCTTACTACTACCTCACCGATAGACAACTGTGTCTCATCGTCATCGGCCTCCTCACCCACTGAAAGGTCTTGAGACAGTTGCCGGAAGTCCCCAGCCTCATCCCCCGGACCCCGGGAACTTTCCAAAGGTTGTGCATCAGTCACGATAAACTCCTCTGGTGGGAGAGGAACGATTGCTGCCCAATCTGAGCAGGGGCCCGAGAACAGTTCCTGGGAGTCTGCCCGCTCCTCAGAATGTGTCATTGTAATGGAGTGAGGAGGCTGGGAGGAAGGAGGAGCAGCAGCCAGAGGATTCTGAGTTGCAGCAGTGGACGGCGCAGAACTGTGGGTGGACGATAGATTGCTGGATGCACTTTCTGCCATCCACGACAGGACCTGCTCACACTGCTCATTTTCTAATAAAGGTCTACCGCGTGGACCCATTAATTGTGCGATGAATGTGGGGACGCCAGAAACGTGCCTCTCTCCTATTCCCGCAGCAGTCGGCTGCGATACACCTGGATCAGGAGTTCGGCCTGTGCCCACACCCTCACTTGGGCCTCCGCGTCCTCGGCCGCGTCCATGTCCTCTAGGCCTACCCCTACCCCTCAGCATGCTGTATTACCAGTGATTTGATTTCCCAGCCAGGAAATAATTTTGCGCAAGCCTGCTGTAACACTTAGCTGGCTGCGTATGAATGAGGAGGACTACTACACCCAGCACAGACCCAGAACACTGAGGACAGTCACAGCCAGCCCAAATAGATTTTTTTCCCCAATTGTTTTTGCAAAGGCCCACTGCCTATATTCAATCAATATATCTTTTCTCTCTCTGCGTCACCACTTCTGGCCCTCGAGTATGTCAAATAACTGCAGAACGTTGCACTGTGAACTGCAATACAGCGGTGATTTAACAGCCCAGACAGAGCCAGGAAATAATTTTGCGCAAGCCTGCTGTAACACTCAGCTGGCTGCGTATGTAAGAGGAGGACTACTACACCCAGCACAGACCTAGAACACTGAGGACAGTCACAGGCAGCCCAAATAGATTTTTTTCCCCAATTGTTTTTGCAAAGACCCACTGCCTATATTCAATCAATACTCCTTACGCTCTCCCTATCGCAGCTCCACCAAGATAGCACTTTCCCTAAAGTATGTCAGAATAAATCTGTGCCGAGCCGCGGGAGGGGCCGATTTATATACTCGGGTGACACCTGATCTCGCCAGCCACTCACTGCAGGGTGTGGTATAGGGCTTGAACGTCGCAGGGGGAAGTTGTAATGCCTTCCCTGTCTTTCTATTGGCCAGCAAAGCGCGCTAACGTCTCAGAGATGAAAGTGAAAGTAACCCGAACATCGCGTGGTACTCGTTACGAATAACGAGCATCTCGAACACGCTAATACTCGAACGAGTATCAAGCTCTGACGAGTACGTTCGCTCATCTCTAGTTACAATGCATTCTCGGGAGACATGGGGAAAATAAAAAAGGTCCATCTGCTCAACTGGGAGAAAGATCTAAATGAGGTTATTACAAAAGAAAAATGGCTATCTTCTTTTGAGTGGGCAAACAAATCTATTTTAATTGCAAACCTTATGTAAACTCATTATAAGGTGTAGGGGGTCTAAAGCAGACCGTTGAGCTAATGCTGTCCGCCTCCCAATTGGTTTCAGGATTGAGTACTCAGAGACAACTTAGATGGGTGACCACACGTATGCGGTTAGCTAAAGAAGAAGTGAAAGTTTATTCAAAGAATTACAGATAATATAGAAAAGGTTTGCTGACGTATTGATTTGATTACTGCGCATGCCCAAGGTTACATAGCATCTGCAGATTTTAATTAGCATTACACATCTTTTAGAGAAGTCTCCTACATAAACAATATATCAATGTCCGGTGACACCTGTAACAAAAACAAAACATTCCTGGACGCTTATTACTGGAAGGGAGTCAGCTTTCTCAAGGGAAAGGAGGTATGAGAGAGAGAAAGCTGATAAGAATTCAAAGTCATTATTATAATTGGATCTAACATTTTTCTAGGTAAAAGGTGAAATTAATACAGATACATGTGTTGAAGCAAAACAAGCAAAGAGATACAAAATGGAGTCGCTGTAGTCTATTATTAAGCGTCGGCCCTTACACGTATAAGCTTAGACCTTTAGCAGAAGAACACGCAAATTATAAACACATAAGTATTCTGTGAAATACACTTATCAATTTAAAGGCATAAACGTGAATTAACCCCTCACATTCCCCCGTTTTGGACATGGAGTCAAGACAAGTATGACTCCTAGTCCATAAACACGTGATTCATATCGGCGAAAAGAAAGCTTTTTCAGTACATTTCGAAATACATGAAATTATAACCTTAATTGCTCTATAAATGCATAATAAAATCATCACAACTTGTAATATACTTTGTAGGATCCCCATAAACCAACCTCCTAAACCAGAAAACCAATTGGCAGGGTTCAAAGAACTAAATGTGTTACCCCACCAGCTATCTCTGGTTTCTGAGTTTTCATTTGTCCATGCAAACAGTTCTTTTGACGGAACAGGAACAGCCAGGAAAGGAAAACCAGTGGCACCAGGTGTGTGTACAAGTCCAACAGTACTTGGTGGTGTCTAACAAGGTGGTTCTGGGCATTGTCCCTTTGCACCCTCTCACAAGGGCGAAGCATGGAGTGAGGAGTCCAAAAGTCCATCAATAAACAAAATGTCCTTCATTTTCCTTCTCATGGGGGGGGGGGGGGGAAAGGTAAGGCATGAAAAGTCCATTAGTCCCAAACCAAACAACAACTCCTTCAACCTTTACCACAGTAGGTGCGGTCAGCAGGACTCGATAGGGCCCCTCGAGTCTGGGCTCTAGAGATTTCCGGACAAGCCTCTTTACGACCACCCAATTTCCAGGTAGTAGGGAATGAGATCCCTCTAGGTTGTCTGGGCCTGGAATGGGAGAAAAAGACTAGATTCTGGGTTACCATTAGTTGGTCACACAGGTGCTTTACACATCCGGCTACTATGTCATAGCCCTGCTGCAGGACCTGTGGATGACACAGCCCCAATCTTGGCATAAAGCCAAACAACACTTCTTTTAACTTAAGCGTACCATTTAGTCTTTTAACTTTGTCTAAACTCTGCAGGTGTGAAGTGTGTACCTTTGTTTGAGTCAATCACTTCCGGTACCTCGTATCTGCGGATTACCTCATTCATCAGCTTCTGTGCGATTACCTGCTTATTTACCTTGGTAACAGGGTAGGTCTCCGACCTGGAAAGACATCAACAACAACAAGCACGTATTCATACTTCCCAACAAGTGGGAGCTGAGTGTAGTCAAATTGCAACCCCTGAAATGGGTAGAGTGGTCTAGGCAAGTGTTATGTGGCAAATTTACTTCTGCCCTGTTGCTTACGGCAAAGATCATGCAAAATTGTACAAGTGATGATGCAGCAACTACAGGAAACCCAGGAGCCACCCGTCCTTGTTCAAGCATCGACATCATTGCTGCTTTGAACGGGGTGCTGGATGAGGCAAGCATCGCCACCATGCTGAAGGAGGTGCTAGAAGGCCTGGAGTACCTGCATAAGAACGGCCAGATCCTCAGGGATGTTAAGGCTGGAAACATCCTCCTGGGTGAAGACGGTTCCGTGCAGATCGCAGATTTCGGCGTCAGTGCGTTTCTAGCCACAGGAGGCAACATTATCAGGAATAAAGTCAGAAAGACCCTTGTGGGCACGCCATGCCGGACGGCACCGGAGGCGACGAAGCAGACCAGAGGACACGACCTCAAGGCGGACTTCTGGACCCCCGGTAGGTGTGTCTTTCCGTGCATTCGCTGGGCCATCATGGGACACAGGGACCGTGGTGGGCAAGTTCTGTTGACTGTTCGCCATTCACCGTCCCATTTCTGCTGCTTCCATATTTAGTCCATTTGTCTTTTTGTTCATTGCTGCCTTGTAACTGTAAAGTCTTTAGCATATCAAAGTCCAAAGTTTGTATCAAAGTAATTCAAAGTCCAAGGTTTATATCAAAGTCCAAAGTCATTGTTAAATTCTTCTTTTCTTCTTTTCTTCCACGGCTTAAGGGCCGCTGCCTTTGCTGTGTGATCTGTGATGGGGTTGCCTCTTGTTTCTCTGCTGTAGGGATTGGTGTGAGTTTTCCACTTTGTCACCGCTGCACCATTCTTAACAAGCTGTCTGGCCTTCCATGTTAGGCCGTAGTCATGAGCTATGCCAAATGCATACTGGGAGTCAGTGTAAATGTTTGCCGTCTTACCTTCTACCACTCCACACGCCTCAGCGAGGGCCTGTAATTCCGCTTCCTGTCCTGGGACATGCGGAGGCATTCTGTTTTTAGGACATCTTGTCGCGTGACCACTGCATATCCAGCGTGGAGTCGTCAATTACCCTGGTACCATCTACAAAAACAACTCAGAATATGCATTATTAACAAGGGCTTTCAGTTAACATTTATTATGGCCACCTGTTCTGGCAACATGATGGCTTCCATTAGTAAACTTACAGCTTTTCTATTCTTGATGGAGGAAACACAAAAGGCTTAGGGATGCATTGAGGTAACTATTTGGGTCAGGAGTACATAAAAAAAGTAAATCATCAACATATTACAAGAGGGTGGTGCCCTCGGGAATTGGCCAGGCGTCTAATGCATCTGGTGAACTGGTTTTGGGCTATTCTGTGCCCCTTGTGGCAGCACTGTCCAACACTACTGCTTTCCTCTGAAAATAAATGCAAACAAATACTGACAGTCTGACTGGCCCTTTTAACTCTTTCTCTTTAACGGGGAACAAAAGGGGTATTGGCTGGGAAGACACATTTCTTAAGGGCTTTAAGTTAACATAAAGAAGAGACAGTGTCTGCAATTGCATCTTCCTGGACATGTGCCAGGGGGTACTGACGGACCAAGGGGGCTAAGAGCTTGGTCCTCTGCGTACGTAAGAGTGAGGACGGGTAGAGGTGTCGCTTGGTCTGCTGCCATCCGACATAAGGTCGGGTGACTTTCAGACCCGGGGTGTATACGAGCCTCACCGGACAGGTGAAGTTTGATACAACCTCCCAAGGGTCCCATCACGCAATTCTCAATATGCTTTCAGGACCTTCCAGCATAAGGAAGCGCGTGAGGTATCGTGACCCTTTAAACATTACCTCAAGCGGTTCAGTTTCTGCCAGCTGAATTGGCACTTCTGAAGCCCCTTGTACCGATTACCGCTAGACAATCAGGCTGGTATTCTATTTCAAATAGATCATAACTTCGTTGTAAAAAGGAAAAGAAAAAAAATTTAAAAATTTAAAAATAGCTGACCTGCAATACCTAGATCACCTATATCTTCTCTCCCCCCCTTTTGAACTAGGGTACTTAATTGGAAGGGTAACCGAGTTCAAGGTAGTAGAAGAATGACAAGAGCACATTGTAGCTGGATTTGATGGGCCAGAAATAAGTGCTTGGGTTGCACTTGCGTGTATATGCTCCGGGTGTCATGGGGGGGTGAGGACCACTAGGGGGAGTTGGTTCAATACCAACTCCGAAGATTTGTTAACCATTGCCTGTACTGCTGCCACCGCACAAACACATGAGGGAGCTCCTCGAGCCACTGGATACAGCTTAGTAGCATCCAGGTGGCCGTGGTTGTCCCCTGGACTTTTGTGTCAATACTGTCACGTGGCCAGAAAATTCAGTACAGAAAAGAATAAAGGATAAAGTATAAAAGAAAAAAAAGGGTGAGAAATGAGCTCAGTGGAGAGAGAGAGAAGAGAATGATTGAAAGACAGTCATAGAGTAGTTGTACAAGAGCGGAAACAGAGTGGACCAATGGGCGGCAGTATGAAAACAAGGCCCAGAAAGGTGCGGAGTTTGGCAGCAGGTGTAAGTACAGGTATGGCCGTCCGTACGTTTCTTCTATAGAGCATTCTCAGAAACAGTATAATTATGACTTGTTGGCAGGCTTCCAAATTATCAGCACACAGCGCCTACATCACACATTAACTCTCATCCGTTCATGCAGTCAAGTCTCATTCAAATATTAGTAAGAGTTCACACAGGACGTAACGCGTATGATACAACTGTCCTCATCTTGCAAACAAATGCATTCAATCACTGCCACCCCTCCCTGGAATCAGTCAAACTTTAACTATCTGTAATACCAGAGAAGTATACCACACTAATATTTCCCATAAAAGGAACACACATTCAGCAATTATACACACGTCCGACCAGTTACAGAACTGACACTTACACAAAGAACAGCAAAACTAATATTCACTGGATTCATTACGGGTTTTATTCTATTCAAGCAAGCAGGGTTACTCATCCAGTGTGCTCTGCTCTAATTTTTGGCCTTGAGAGGCACGCATTCCAGTGTTCTGTAAACTCTCACTATACCCCCCTTTCAAAGACAAGGGGGGGGGGGGCTTGCAGCTGCGGCTTTTCACAAGAAGCACACATTAACCCATTATCGCTCTCTAATCTTCCATTTCCAAAACCATACAATTCACACAATACATTCAACGTCTGTCTTTCTTCTCTGACTTTGAATTTTTCATCTCTCTCTGGAATAGAACAATCTTATATTTTTGGCAAACAGCCAGAAATATCCAGGCTCCAAGCAACAAGAGAAACCTAATATTTCTCTGCACTGACTATCAAACCCAGACGGCAGAGGAATAGTTAAACACATAAAAGAAAGGACAAAACGTATAGATTACATAACATAAAGACATACAGACAATATTGGTTATTTGACACATAATTATCCACAGATTCTACATGAACTTGCTTTATGTCCCAAAGGAACACAAACTATAAAATAATTCTCTTTCTCTGATAACTACCGTATCTACACGTACCTTACTCCATCTATCTAACCTACGTTACCCAACTTTGGCTTATCTCCGAATCTTTCTGAGACTTGTGGGTCTCAGATTCCCAAAATTCTAACTTGCTTTGTCTGTCCTTTGTTATTTCTCTAACTTGCCTTAAACATTTCTACTATTTCACATGAATTTTTGAGACAGGATTTGTAGCCCCAGTGTCTATAAGGAAGGGCACTTCCTCACTTCATATGGAAGCAGGCTCCAAAGTCTGAGTGCCTCTTTCCTCTGTTTCCACGGTAGGGATACTGGGGCGGGATCGCTGGAACTTATGAAAGCAATCCCTGGCCAGGTGGCCTACTTTGCCGCAATTATAACACTTGCGTTTTTCTCTATGGGGTCTGTCCCGGAGCTGGACCTTCCCCTCCTGGTTGCTATAGTATTTAACCGCCACTGCGGGGCGCTCCTCATCCATAGCAAACCCTACTGCCTTTTTATACAAGTCTCCGGGCTTGGCTTGCCGCCAATCAGGGGTGCATGCTTTTATTTTATCTGCCAATGATGGGCCAATACCTTGCATGAACGCTTCACACATCATTGGGTGGTACACTTCATCTGCACAGAGGGTGAGACCCATGTCTCTAGCCTTTGTTTCTAGTCTTCCAAAATAGCATTCAACGGTTTCATTCTTTCCCCGTCTGCACATAGTTAAAGCTGTTTGTTTTTGTAAAGGGTTTTGTTGTCCGCACCTGGGACAATGCCAATAAGGTTTTTCTCTTCGGGGCTCTTGTGGCGGATTAGGCACCGGGGATGCATACACAAGTATGCCCTCATCCCTCGGTTCACAATCCCACCGTTCTACGTTTACCTTTCTACTGTATTTGATTATGGCCTCTATTCCTTTATCTAGACCAGCGTCTTTGATAGCTTTCATGTGTTTTATTCCGTACTGCCGCCAAAACTCATAGTTAAAAGTTCCTGCTCTTTTAAGCCCTATCAGCTTGTAAACTTTACGGGCTTGCTTATAACTGTCCTCCCCCTCTCTCTCCCTAATTATCTCAATAGGGGTCAAGAAAGTCGTAGACTGTCTGGACCCCATACTAATAATTGGACTTGCCATTTTTGATTTACCCAAGCACAGAGTAGTGAGGATGCACAAAGCGTCCTCTGGGTAAATCTAGCTGTCACAAAGACCTTTAGTCCCTTCTGCCAAATCGCGACTGGCAGGACACGAATGTTTACTATGGACTTGATGTCCGCTGTTTCTACCTCAGTCACGCAGCATAAGGATGCACAGAGCTTCCTTCGGGTAGATCAGGACAGTCCCTTCTGTCAGGTACGTGGCTGACAGGGCACGTATGCTTCCTTATTAGTAGACTTTTTATGGAGAGAGAGGAGACCACGGCTCACCTCTATACACGGATCTTATAACAAATTACAGCTAGGAAAATGAGTGCGGCAGTCAAAGTACAACAAAAAGCTATCAGTTCAATGCTTCCAGCAGACAGCATGGCAATATACACATGTGGGTTCTTCCGTCTAGCACGGTTATCAAGAAGACCGTAAATAACGGGCAGAAGTATCCTATAAGCATGCAGCGACAAACCTCTCTGTCGACACGTGACTTTTGAAGACAGGGGAACTCAGATCTAGAATGGTCAATGGCTTACCTTACACCGGTGTTTTGTAGATCTGAGGTCCCGTGGCCCCCAGTCCAGGTGGTCGGCAGGCAGGTTCATCAGATATCGGCTGCAGGTAAGGAGTTAAATTCTGCCCCACGTTGATGCGCCAAGTAATGTAGGGGGTCTAAAGCAGACCGTTGAGCTAATGCTGTCCGCCTCCCAATTGGTTTCAGGATTGAGTACTCAGAGACAACTTAGATGGGTGACCACACGTATGCGGTTAGCCAAAGAAGAAGTGAAAGTTTATTCAAAGAATTACAGATAATATAGAAAAGGTTTGCTGACGTATTGATTTGATTACTGCGCATGCCCAAGGTTACATAGCATCTGCAGATTTTAATTAGCATTACACATCTTTTAGAGAAGTCTCCTACATAAACAATATATCAATGTCCGGTGACACCTGTAACAAAAACAAAACATTCCTGGACGCTTATTACTGGAAGGGAGTCAGCTTTCTCAAGGGAAAGGAGGTATGAGAGAAAGAAAGCTGATAAGAATTCAAAGTCATTATTATAATTGGATCTAACATTTTTCTAGGTAAAAGGTGAAATTAATACAGATACATGTGTTGAAGCAAAACAAGCAAAGAGATACAAAATGGAGTCGCTGTAGTCTATTATTAAGCGTCGGCCCTTACACGTATAAGCTTAGACCTTTAGCAGAAGAACACGCAAATTATAAACACATAAGTATTCTGTGAAATACACTTATCAATTTAAAGGCATAAACGTGAATTAACCCCTCACAAAGGTACTAACGAGGTGGTATTATACACCATTTAAATTAGCTAAATGTTTCAACAATGTTGACAGTCAATGCTGGAGAGATTGTGGACAGATGGGAACAATTTTCCATATCTTCTGGGAATGTCCTTTGATCCAACCATTCTGGGAGGCAGTTTATCTACTAATATTTGAAGTAACAGGTCTTAGAATACCCATAAGACCTAAGACGGCCTTGTTACTAATTGATAGCAATCTAATTTTACTAAGACATAGAAAATGGATCTGTCACTGTTTACTCACAGCTAAATTAGCTATAACCTGAAAATGGAAATCAAAGCACCATTAAAATAATGTTTTATTAGTTTACTTTATCTTATGCAAAGAATAGGATATAGTCTGAGAATAAGTTCATGAGAATTTCTATAGATTTTTTTTTACACAACTGTAAGAATGTCTAATCAATATGTACATTGCATACTATCCTATATACAAAACATGTACCCCATATACAATTAAAAAAAATTTCAATAAAAAATAATTGAAAAAAAAACAAAAAACATCCCCCTCCTCCTCCTCCAACAATAAAAACATTCTTGGCAAATGCTTTTGCAATGGTCCGTCTGGCGGCGGTCCAAGAATTTCACCTTTAAGCAACACAAAAAGAAAGCCCCCCACCACCCCCCCGCCACGGCCGACTTAATCCTGGCCACATTCCGAAAACCAACTAAATAAAACCGCGGTACCAGGTCCACACTCCACAACTTAATTCTGCCCACATTCCGAAAACCAACTAAATAAAACCGCGCTAATAGGTCCACAGTCGCGACAATTTTGCACCAACGTGGTTACTGGGAAGGTGCATATAACCATGGACACGTGGACAGGACATGTACTGCCTCAAAAACATCCCCCTCCTCCTCCTCCAACAATATAAACATTTTTGGCAAATGCTTTTGCAGTGGTCCGTCTGGCAGCAGTCCAAGAATTTCACCTTTAAGCGACACAATAAGAAAGCCCACCACCACCCCCCCCGCCACGGCCCACTTAATCCTGGCCACATTCCTGAAAATCAACTAAATAAAACCGCGGTACTAGGTCCACACTCCACAACTTACTCTTGGCCACATTCCGAAAACCAACTAAATAAAACCGCGGTACTAGGTCTACACTCCACAACTTACTCCTGGCCACATTCCTAAAACGAACTAAATAAAACCGTGCTACTAGGCCAACACTCCACAACTTACTCCTGGCCACATTCCGAAAACCAACTAAATAAAACCACTGTACTAGGTCCACACTCCCCAACTTACTCCTGGCCACATTCCGAGAACCAACTAAATAAAACCGCGGTACTAGGTCCACACTCCACAACTTACTCCTGGCCACATTCCAAAAACCAACTAAATAAAACCGCGGTACTAGTCTGTTATTCCTAGCTGAAGCTTTCAGCCGACTGGTAGGGCAATGGTGGCTTCCAACTTGTTGGTACTGCTAATTACAAAGATAAGCGTACAGCTGAGGTAGGAATAGAGCCGACTATAGAACACAGCATCCCTGCAGGGCAAGGGACAGAGTGGCAGCAGGCACCGATCCTTGGTGGAAGCAGGCCAGCTGAGAATCACATAGTCCCGGAATGATTTTGGACTGACTGATGAGGCCTTTACTTGTGATCATGTTTGGTAATTCCTAACAAAGATGCGTGGTAGTAGCCAGAAACTTGGATTCCTATTTGCTAACACTTTCAAATGGTCAACAGAAAACATATGAATGAAGCCTTTCCACATTTCAGCTTAAGATGAGGAGGAGTGCAGACTTTCAGTACCTTGAATATCCTTTTCATTGCAATCAAATGCCCCTCTCTTGGCTTAGAAAATACTAGCTTTTCCACATAGGTGTTGTCTATCTGTCTATACTGTTACTACTGAAATCTCACTAATACTGGGCTCTGCCTATACTGCTGTTACGGAAATGTTACAGGGGCCTGTCGAGACTGTTACTACTGAAATGTAACTGATACTGGGCTCTGCCTATACTGCAGCTACTGAAATGTTACTGGGGTCCGTCTATACCGTTACTACAGAAGTGTTACTAGGGTCTCCCTAGACTTCTGCAACATAACTGTTAGTGGGGGCATCTTATACCTTTTGCTACAGGAGTATTACAGGGGTCTGTGCATACTATGGGTGCACTAAGTGTTTCTATCGCGGTGTTCAACGTACAAGGCCCAAAAAAAACCAACCTAGACTGACTTGGGCATGCAGTGTGGGCCGAAGCCTACCTGCATTTTATCTCACGTTACCTTATCTATTCGGGGGGAATGCAATGTTATGAATAATACTCTACCTCTGAACCTATGACTCAAGTACTGTATCTCCTGATGATCCAACAAATTAATGGTGAAACGCGTAGAGTATAAGTACTGACCAACTCTAGTACTGATCTGAGTATTTGTACTGGCTTACTCAAGGACTGATCATCATAAGTGAATACCTAGATGGTGATCCTGTCTTGTCAACACCCATAACAATTCAGGACGCTCAATTGTTGGAGCCTGAGTCCTGATCACTGATAGTGATAGTGTTCCATCACAAGTGAGAGTCCAAATGGTAACCCTGCCTTGTTTACACATAGAATAAACCAGCTCTTTTGGCTCCTATATTGAATCATCCTTTGCTTTTTTGAATCCATCTTGGGTAGAGTGTTTTTGTTTGTTATCATAAAACATCTTTTTATCGCTTATCAAGTATCAAATAACTCCAGGTCCTTATCCTCCTATAACGAATCTGTGTCTGGAGGTACCTGGTTGCTGTGTGTTGTCTTTGTAGTGCCCAGTTTATGTTTTTTAATACATTTAATAAAATACGTTTTTAGTGGTAGTCACGTCTGTGAATTGGGCTTATATTTCTTGGTGACTCTATACTGCCCCCTCTGTGAAGTTGTTACGACAAGTACTAAGGGTTCACTGTGTAGTCATGTCTGGGTCCCCTATATATTAGGACAAGTACTAAGGCTGCACTGTATAGTCATGTCTTGGTCCCCTATATATTAGGACAAGTACTAAGGGTGCACTGTGTAGCCATGTCTCGGCCCCTTTATAATAGGACAAGTACCAAGGCTGTACTGTGTAGCCATGTGTGGGTGCCCTATTTATTAGGACTAGTACTAACGATGCACTGCTTAGCCATGTCTGGGTCTCCTATATATTATGACAAGTACTAACGGTGCACTGTGTAGTCATGTCTGGGTCTCCTATATATTACGACAAGTACTAAGGGTTCACTGTGTAGTCATGTCTGGGTTTCCTATATATTAGGACTAGTACTAAGGGTGCCCTGTGTAGCCATGTCTGGGTCCCCATACATATTAGGACGAGTACTAAGGGTGCACTGTGTAGTCATGTCTGGGTCCCCTATATATTAGGACAAGCACTAAGAGTGCACTGTGTAGTCATGTCTGGGTCCCCATATATATTAGGACAGGTTCTAAGGGTGTGCTGTGAAGTAATGTCTGGGTCCCCTATATATTAGGACAAGTACTAAGGGTGCACTGTGTAGCTATGTCTGGGTCCCCTGTATATTAGGACAAGTACTAAGGGTGCACTATGTAGTCATGTCTTGGTCCCCATATATATTAGGAAAAATACTAAGGGTGCAGTGTCTAGCTATGTCTTGGTCCCCTGTATATTAGGACAAGTACTAAGGGTGCACTGTGTAGTCATGTCTGGGTCCCCTATATATTAGGACAAGTACTAAGGGTGCACTGTGTAGTCATGTCTGGGTCCCCTATATATTAGGACAAGTACTAAGGGTGCTCTGTGTAGTCATGTCTGGGTCCCATATATATTAGGACAATTACTAAGGGTGCACTGTGTAGCTATGTCTGGGTCCCCTGTATATTAGGACAAGCACTAAGGGTGCACTGTGTAGTCATGTCTGTGCCACTATATATTAGGACAAGTACTAAGGGTGCACTGTGTAGTCATGTCTGGGTCCCCTATATATTAGGACAAGTACTAAAGGTGCACTGTATAGTCATGTCTGGGCTCCTATATATTAGGACAAGCTCTAAGGGTGTGCTGTGAAGTAATGTCTGGGTCCCCTATATATTAGGACAAGTACAAAGGGTGCCCTGTGTAGCCATGTCTGGGCCCCTATATATTAGGACAAGTACTAAAGGTGCACTCTGTAGTCATGTCTGGGTCCCATATATATTAGGACAAGTACTAAGGGTGCACTGTGTAGTCATGTCTGGGTCCCCTATATATTAGGACAAGTACTAAGGGTGCACTGTGTAGTCATGTCTGGGTCCCCTATATATTAGGACAAGTACTAAGGGTGCTCTGTGTAGTCATGTCTGGGTCCCATATATATTAGGACAAGTACTAAGGGTGCACTGTGTAGCTATGTCTGGGTCCCCTATATATTAGGACAAGTACTAATGGTTCACTGTGAAGTCATGTCTGGGCCCCTATATATTAGGACAAGTACTAAGGGTGCACTGTGTAGCCATGTCTGGGTCCCTATATATAAGGACAAGTACTAAGGGTGTACTGTGTAGTCATGTCTGGGCCCCTATATATTAGGACAAGTACTAAGGGTGCACTGTGTAGCCATGTCTGGCCCCTATATATAAGGACAAGTACTAAGGCTGTACTGTATAGTCATGTCTGGGCCCCTATATATTAGGACAAGTACTAAGGGTGTACTGTATAGTCAAGTCTGGGCCCCTATATATATTAGGAGTAGTACTAAGGGTGCACTGTGCAGCCATGTCTGGGTCTCCTATATATTAGGACAAGTACTAAGGGTGCACTGTCTAGCTATGTCTGGGTCCCGTGTATATTAGGACAAGCACTAAGGGTGCAGTGTGTAGTCATGTCTGTGCCACTATATATTAGGACAAGTACTAAGGGTGCACTGTGTAGTCATGTCTGGGTCCCCTATATATTAGGACAAGTACTAAAGGTGCACTGTATAGTCATGTCTGGGCTCCTATATATTAGGACAAGCTCTAAGGGTGTGCTGTGAAGTAATGTCTGGGTCCCCTATATATTAGGACAAGTACAAAGGGTGCCCTGTGTAGCCATGTCTGGGCCCCTATATATTAGGACAAGTACTAAGGGTGCACTCTGTAGTCATGTCTGGGTCCCATATATATTAGGACAAGTACTAAGGGTGCACTGTGTAGTCATGTCTGGGTCCCCTATATATTAGGACAAGTACAAAGGGTGCCCTGTGTAGCCATGTCTGGGCCCCTATATATTAGGACAAGTACTAAAGGTGCACTCTGTAGTCATGTCTGGGTCCCATATATATTAGGACAAGTACTAAGGGTGCACTGTGTAGTCATGTCTGGGTCCCCTATATATTAGGACAAGTACTAAGGGTGCACTGTGTAGTCATGTCTGGGTCCCCTATATATTAGGACAAGTACTAAGGGTGCTCTGTGTAGTCATGTCTGGGTCCCATATATATTAGGACAAGTACTAAGGGTGCACTGTGTAGCTATGTCTGGGTCCCCTATATATTAGGACAAGTACTAATGGTTCACTGTGAAGTCATGTCTGGGCCCCTATATATTAGGACAAGTACTAAGGGTGCACTGTGTAGCCATGTCTGGGTCCCTATATATAAGGACAAGTACTAAGGGTGTACTGTGTAGTCATGTCTGGGCCCCTATATATTAGGACAAGTACTAAGGGTGCACTGTGTAGCCATGTCTGGCCCCTATATATAAAGACAAGTACTAAGGCTGTACTGTATAGTCATGTCTGGGCCCCTATATATTAGGACAAGTACTAAGGGTGTACTGTATAGTCAAGTCTGGGCCCCTATATATATTAGGAGTAGTACTAAGGGTGCACTGTGCAGCCATGTCTGGGTCTCCTATATATTAGGACAAGTACTAAGGGTGCACTGTCTAGCTATGTCTGGGTCCCGTGTATATTAGGACAAGCACTAAGGGTGCAGTGTGTAGTCATGTCTGTGCCACTATATATTAGGACAAGTACTAAGGGTGCACTGTGTAGTCATGTCTGGGTCCCCTATATATTAGGACAAGTACTAAAGGTGCACTGTATAGTCATGTCTGGGCTCCTATATATTAGGACAAGCTCTAAGGGTGTGCTGTGAAGTAATGTCTGGGTCCCCTATATATTAGGACAAGTACAAAGGGTGCCCTGTGTAGCCATGTCTGGGCCCCTATATATTAGGACAAGTACTAAAGGTGCACTCTGTAGTCATGTCTGGGTCCCATATATATTAGGACAAGTACTAAGGGTGCACTGTGTAGTCATGTCTGGTTCCCCTATATATTAGGACAAGTACTAAGGGTGCACTGTGTAGCTATGTCTGGGTCCCCTATATATTAGGACAAGTACTAATGGTTCACTGTGTAGTCATGTCTGGGCCCCTATATATTAGGACAAGTACTAAGGGTGCACTGTGTAGCCATGTCTGGGTCCCTATATATAAGGACAAGTACTAAGGGTGTACTGTGTAGTCATGTCTGGGCCCCTATATATTAGGACAAGTACTAAGGGTGCACTGTGTAGCCATGTCTGGCCCCTATATATAAGGACAAGTACTAAGGCTGTACTGTATAGTCATGTCTGGGCCCCTATATATTAGGACAAGTACTAAGGGTGTACTGTGTAGTCATGTCTGGGTCCTCTATATATTAGGACAAGTACTAACGGTGCACTGTGTAGCCATGTCTGGGTCCCTATATATTAGGACAAGTACTAAGGGTTCACTGTGTAGTCATGTCTCGGTCCCCTCTATAATAGGACTAGTACTAACGATGCGCTGTGTAGTCATGTCTGGGCCCCTATATATTAGGACTAGTACTAACGGTGCACTGTGTAGCCATGTCTTGCCCCTATATATTAGGACAAGTACTAAAGGTTCACTGTATAGTCATGTCTGGGCCCCTATATATTAGGAGTAGTACTAAGGGTGCACTGTGCAGCCATGTCTGGGTCTCCTATATATTAGGACAAGTACTAAGGGTGCACTGTGTAGCTATGTCTGGGTCCCCTGTATATTAGGACAAGCACTAAGGGTGCGGTGTGTAGCCATGTCTGGGTCCTGATATATTAGGACAAGTACTAACGGTGCACTGTGTAGCCATGTCTGGGTCCCTATATACAAGTACTAAGGGTTCACTGCGTAGCCATGTCTGGGTCCCTATATATTAGGACAAGTACTAAGGGTTCACTGTGTAGTCACGTCTCGGTCCCCTCTATACTATGACTAGTACTAACGGTGCACTGTGCAGTCATGTCTGGGCCCTATATATTAGGATAAGTACTAACGATGCACTGTGTAGCCATGTCTGGGCCCCTATATATTAGGACAAGTACTAATGGTTCACTGTGTAGCCATGTCTGGGCCCCTATATATAAGGACAAGTACTAAGGGTGTACTGTATAGTCATGTCTGGGCCCCTATATATTAGGACAAGTACTAAGGGTGCGGTGTGTAGCCATGTCTGGGTCCTGATATATTAGGACAAGTACTAACGGTGCACTGTGTAGCCATGTCTGGGTCCCTATATACAAGTACTAAGGGTTCACTGTGTAGTCATGTCTCGGTCCCCTCTATACTAGGACTAGTACTAACGATGCGCTGTGTAGTCATGTCTGGGCCCCTATATATTAGGACTAGTACTAACGGTGCACTGTGTAGCCATGTCTTGCCCCTATATATTAGGACAAGTACTAATGGTTCACTGTGTAGTCATGACTGGGCCCCTACATATTAGGACAAGTACTAAGGGTGCACTGTGTAGTCATGTCTGGGCCCCTTTATATAAGGACAAGTACTAAGGGTGTACTGTATAGTCAAGTCTGGGCCCCTATATATTAGGAGTAGTTCTAAGGGTGCACTGTGCAGCCATGTCTGGGTCTCCTATATATTAGGACAAGTACTAAGGATGCACTGTGTAGCTATGTCTGGGTCCCCTGTATATTAGGACAAGCACTAAGGGTGCACTGTGTAGTCATGTCTGTGCCCCTATATATTAGGACAAGTACTAAGGGTGCTCTGTGTAGTCATGTCTGGGTCCCCTATATATTAGGACAAGTACTAAGGGTGCACTGTGTAGTCATGTCTGGGTCCCCTATATATTAGGACAAGTACTAAGGGTGCTCTGTGTAGTCTTGTCTGGGTCCCATATATATTAGGACTAGTACTAACGGTGCACTGTGTAGCCATGTCTTGCCCCTATATATTAGGTCAAGTACTAATGGTTCACTGTGTAGTCATGACTGGGCCCCTATATATTAGGACAAGTACTAAGGGTGCAGTGTGTAGTCATGTCTGAGCCCCTTTATATAAGGACAAGTACTAAGGGTGTACTGTATAGTCATGTCTGGGCCCCTATATATTAGGAGTAGTACTAAGGGTGCACTGTGCAGCCATGTCTGGGTCTCCTATATATTAGGACAAGTACTAAGGGTGCACTCTGTAGCTATGTCTGGGTCCCCTGCATATTAGGACAAGGACTAAGGGTGCACTGTGTAGTGATGTCTGTGCCCCTATATATTAGGACAAGTACTAAGGGTGCTCTGTGTAGTCATGTCTGGGTCCCCTATATATTAGGACAAGTAATAAGGGTGTACTGTGTAGTCATGTCTGGGCCCCTATAAATTAGGACTAGTACTAACGGTGCACTGTGTAGCCATGTCTTGCCCCTATATATTAGGACAAGTACTAATGGTTTACTGCATAGTCATGTCGGGGCCCCTATATATTAGGAGTAGTACTAAGGGTGCACTCTGTAGTCATGTCTGGGTCCCATATATATTAGGACAAGTACTAAGGGTGCAGTGTCCAGCTATGTCTTGGTCCCCTGTATATTAGGACAAGTACTAAGGGTGCAGTGTCCAGCTATGTCTTGGTCCCCTGTATATTAGGACAAGTACTAAGGGTGCACTGTGTAGTCATGTCTGTGTCCCCTATATATTAGGACAAGTACTAAGGGTGCACTGTGTAGCCATGTCTGGGTCCCCTCTATACTAGGACTAGTACTAACGATGCGCTATGTAGTCATGTCTGGCCCCCTATATATTAGGACTAGTACTAACGGTGCACTGTGTAGTCATGTCTGGGCCCTATATATTAGGACAAGTACTAACGATGCACTGTGTAGCCATGTCTGGGCCCCTATATATTAGGACAAGTACTAATGGTTCACTGTGTAGCCATGTCTGGGCCCCTATATATAAGGACAAGTACTAAGGGTGTACTGTATAGTCATGTCTGGGCCCCTATATATTAGGACAAGTACTAAGGGTGCGGTGTGTAGCCATGTCTGGGTCCTGATATATTAGGACAAGTACTAACGGTGCACTGTGTAGCCATGTCAGGGTCCCTATATATTAGGACAAGTACTAAGGCTTCACTGTGTAGTCATGTTTCGGTCCCCTCTATACTAGGACTAGTACTAACGATGCGCTGTGTAGTCATGTCTGGGCCCCTATATATTAGGACTAGTACTAACGGTGCACTGTGTAGCCATGTCTTGCCCCTATATATTAGGACAAGTACTAATGGTTCACTGTGTAGTCATGTCTGGGTCCTCTATATATTAGGACAATTACTATGGGTGCGGTGTGTAGCCATGTCTGGGTCCTGATATATTAGGACAAGTACTAACGGTGCACTGTGTAGCCATGTCTGGGTCCCGATATATTAGGATAAGTACTAAGGGTTCACTGTGTAGTCATGTCTCGGTCCCCTCTATACTAGGACTAGTACTAACGATGCGCTGTGTAGTCATGTCTGGGCCCCTATATATTAGGACTAGTACTAACGGTGCACTGTGTAGCCATGTCTTGCCCCTATATATTAGGACAAGTACTAATGGTTCACTGTGTAGTCATGTCTGGGTCCTCTATATATTAGGACAAGCACTAAGGGTGCGGTGTGTAGCCATGTCTGGGTCCTGATATATTAGGACAAGTACTAACGGTGCACTGTGTAGCCATGTCTGGGTCCCTATATATTTAGACAAGTACTAAGGGTTCACTGTGTAGTCATGACTGGGCCCCTATATATTAGGAGTAGTACTAAGGGTGCACTGTGCAGCCATGTCTGGGTCTCTTATATATTAGGACAAGTACTAAGGGTGCACTGTGTAGCTATGTCTGGGTACCCTGTATATTAGGACAAGCACTAAGGGTGCACTGTGTAGTCATGTCTGTGCCCCTATATATTAGGACAAGTACTAAGGGTGCTCTGTGTAGTCATGTCTGGGTCCCCTATATATTAGGACAAGTACTAAGGGTGCACTGTGTAGTCATGTCTGGGTCCCCTATATATTAGGACAAGTACTAAAGGTGCACTGTATAGTCATGCCTGGGCTCCTATATATTAGGACAAGCTCTAAGGGTGTGCTGTGAAGTAATGTCTGGGTCCCCTATATATTAGGACAAGTACAAAAGGTGCCCTGTGTAGCCATGTCTGGGCCCCTATATATTAGGACAAGTACTAAAGGTGCACTCTGTAGTCGTGTCTGGGTCCCATATATATTAGGACAAGTACTAAGGGTGCAGTGTCCAGCTATGTCTTGGTCCCCTGTATATTAGGACAAGTACTAAGGGTGCACTGTGTAGTCAAGTCTGGGTCCCCTATATATTAGGACAAGTACTAAGGGTGCACTGTGTAGTCATTTCTGGGTCCCCTATATATTAGGACAAGTACTAAGGGTGCTCTGTGCAGTCATGTCTGGGTCCCATATATATTAGGACAAGTACTAAGGGTGCACTGTGTAGCTTTGTCTGGGTCCCCTATATATTAGGACAAGTACTAATGGTTCACTGTGTAGTCATGTCTGGGCCCCTATATATTAGGACAAGTACTAAGGGTGCACTGTGTAGCCATGTCTTGGTCCCTATATATAAGGACAAGTACTAAGGGTGTACTGTGTAGTCATGTCTGGGCCCCTATATATTAGGACAAGTACAAAAGGTGCACTGTGTAGCCATGTCTGCCCCTATATATATAAGGACAAGTTCTAAGGCTGTACTGTATAGTCATGTCTGGGCCCCTATATATTAGGACAAGTACTAAGGGTGTACTGTGCAGTCATGTCTGGGTCCTCTATATATTAGGACAAGTACTAAGGGTGCGGTGTGTAGCCATGTCTGGCTCCTGATATATTAGGACAAGTACTAACGGTGCACTGTGTAGCCATGTCTGGGTCCCTATATATTAGGACAAGTACTTAGGGTTCACTGTGTAGTCATGTCTCGGTCCCCTCTATACTAGGACTAGTACTAACGATGCGCTGTGTAGTCATGTCTGGGCCCCTATATATTAGGACTAGTACTAACGGTGCACTGTGTAGCCATGTCTTGCCCCTATATATTAGGACAAGTACTAATGGTTCACTGTATAGTCATGTCTGGGCCCCTATATATTAGGAGTAGTACTAAGGGTGCACTGTGCAGCCATGTCTGGGTCTCCTATATATTAGGACAAGTACTAAGGGTGCACTGTGTAGCTATGTCTGGGTACCCTGTATATTAGGACAAGCACTAAGGGCGCACTGTGTAGTCATGTCTGTGCCCCTATATATTAGGACAAGTACTAAGGGTGCGGTGTGTAGCCATGTCTGGGTCCTGATATATTAGGTCAAGTACTTACGGTGCACTGTGTAGCCATGTCTGGGTCCCTATATATTAGGACAAGTACTAAGGGTTCACTGTGTAGTCATGTCTCGGTCCCCTCTATACTAGGACTAGTACTAACGATGCGCTGTGTAGTCATGTCTGGCCCCCTATATATTAGGACTAGTACTAACGGTGCACTGTGCAGTCATGTCTGGGCCCTATATATTAGGACAAGTACTAACGATGCACTGTGTAGCCATGTCTGGGCCCCTATATATTAGAACAAGTACTAATGGTTCACTGTGTAGCCATGTCTGGGCCCCTATATATAAGGACAAGTACTAAGGGTGTACTGTATAGTCATGTCTGGGCCCCTATATATTAGGACCAGCACTAAGGGTGCGGTGTGTAGCCATGTCTGGGTCCTGATATATTAGGACAAGTACTAACGGTGCACTGTGTAGCCATGTCTGGGTCCCTATATACAAGTACTAAGGGTTCACTGTGTAGTCATGTCTCGGTCCCCTCTATACTAGGACTAGTACTAACGATGCGCTGTGTAGTCATGTCTGGGCCCCTATATATTAGGACTAGTACTAACGGTGCACTGTGTAGCCATGTCTTGCCCCTATATATTAGGACAAGTACTAATGGTTCACTGTGTAGTCATGACTGGGCCCCTATATATTAGGACAAGTACTAAGGGTGCACTGTGTAGTCATGACTGGGCCCCTATATATTAGGACAAGTAATAAGGGTGTACTGTATAGTCAAGTCTGGGCCCCTATATATTAGGACAAGTTCTAAGGGTGCACTGTGTAGCCATGTCTGGCCCCTATATATTAGGACAAGTACTAAGGGTTCACTGTGTAGTCATGTCTCGGTCCCCTCTATACTAGGTCTAGTACTAACGATGAGCTGTGTAGTCATGTCTGGGCCCCTATATATTAGGACTAGTACTAACGGTGCACTGTGTAGCCATGTCTTGCCCCTATATATTAGGACAAGTACTAATGGTTCACTGTATAGTCGTGTCTGGGCCCCTATATATTAGGAGCAGTACTAAGGGTGCACTGTGCAGCCATGTCTGGGTCTCCTATATATTAGGACAAGTACTAAGGGTGCACTGTGTAGTCATGTCTGTGCCCCTATATATTAGGACAAGTACTAAGGGTGCTCTGTGTAGTCATGTCTGGGTCCCCAATATATTAGGACAAGTACTAAGGGTGCACTGTGTAGTCATGTCTGGGTCCCCTATATATTAGGACAAGTAATAAGGGTGCACTGTATAGTCATGTCTGGGCTCCTATATATTAGGACAAGCTCTAAGGGTGTGCTGTGAAGTAATGTCTGGGTCCCCTATATATTAGGACAAGTACTAAGGGTGCCCTGTGTAGCCATGTCTGGGCCCCTATATATTAGGACAAGTACTAAAGGTGCACTCTGTAGTCATGTCTGGGTCCCATATATATTAGGACAAGTACTAAGGGTGCAGTGTCCAGCTATGTCTTGGTCCCCTGTATATTAGGACAAGTACTAAGGGTGCACTGTGTAGTCATGTCTGGGTCCCCTATATATTAGGACAAGTACTAAGGGTGCACTGTGTAGTCATGTCTGGGTCCCCTATATATTAGGACAAGTACTAACGGTGCTCTGTGTAGTCATGTCTGGGTCCCATATATATTAGGACAAGTACTAAGGGTGCACTGTGTAGCTATGTCTGGGTCCCCTGTATATTAGGACAAATACTAAGGGTGCACTATGTAGTCATATCTTGGTCCCCATATATATTAGGACAAGTACTAAGGGTGCACTGTGTAGCCACGTCTTGGTCCCCATAAATATTAGGACAAGTACTAAGGGTGCACTGTGTACTTATGTCTGGGTCTTCTATATATTAGGACAAGTACTAAGGGTGCACTGTGTAGCCATGTCTGGGTCCTGATATATTAGGACAAGTACTAATGGTGCACTGTGTAGCCATGTCTGGGTCCCTATATATTAGGATAAGTACTAATGGTTCACTGTGTAGCCATGTCTGGGCCCCTATATATAAGGACAAGTACTAAGGGTGTACTGTATAGTCATGTCTGGGCCCCTATATATTAGGACAAGTACTAAGAGTGCCGTGTGTAGCCATGTCTGGGTCCTGATATATTAGGACAAGTACTAACGGTGCACTGTGTAGCCATGTCTGGGTCCCTATATACAAGTACTAAGGGTTCACTGTGTAGTCATGTCTCGGTCCCCTCTATACTAGGACTAGTACTAACGATGCGCTGTGTAGTCATGTCTGGGCCCCTATATATTAGGACTAGTACTAACGGTGCACTGTGTAGCCATGTCTTGCCCCTATATATTAGAACAAGTACTAATGGTTCACTGTGTAGTCATGACTGGGCCCCTATATATTAGGACAAGTACTAAGGGTGCACTGTGTAGTCATGTCTGGGCCCCTTTATATAAGGACAAGTACTAAGGGTGTACTGTATAGTCAAGTCTGGGCCCCTATATATTAGGACAAGTTCTAAGGGTGCACTGTGTAGCCATGTCTGGCCCCTATATATAAGGACAAGTGCTAAGGCTGTACTGTAACATAGTCATGTCTGGGCCCCTATATATTAGGACAAGTACTAAGGGTGTACTGTGTAGTCATGTCTGGGTCCTGATATATTAGGACAAGTACTAACGGTGCACTGTGTAGCCATGTCTGGGTCCCTATATATTAGGACAAGTACTAAGGGTTCACTGTGTAGTCATGTCTCGGTCCCCTCTATACTAGGACTAGTACTAACGATGCGCTGTGTAGTCATGTCTGGGCCCCTATATATTAGGACTAGTACTAACGGTGCACTGTGTAGCCATATCTGGGTCTCCTATATATTAGGACAAGTACTAAGGGTGCACTGTGTAGCTATGTCTGGGTCCCCTGCATATTAGGACAAGCACTAAGGGTGCACTGTGTAGTCATGTCTGTGCCCTTATATATTAGGACACGTACTAAGGGTGCACTGTGTAGTCATGTCTGGGCCCTATATATTAGTACAAATACTAATGATGCACTGTGTAGCCATGTCTGGGCCCCTACATATTAGGACAAGTACTAAGGGTGCACTCTGTAGTCATGTCTGGGTCCCCTATATATTAGGACAATTACTAAGGGTGCAGTGTCTAGCTATGTCTTGGTCACCTGTATATTAGGACAAGTACTAAGGGTGCACTGTGTAGTCATGTCTGGGTCCCCTATATATTAGGACAAGTACTAAGGGTGCACTGTGTAGTCATGTCTGGGTCCCCATATATATTAGGACAAGTACTAAGGGTGCACTGTGTAGCCACGTCTTGGTCCCCATAAATATTAGGACAAGTACTAAGGGTGCACTGTGTACTTATGTCTGGGTCTTCTATATATTAGGACAAGTACTAAGGGTGCACTGTGTAGCCATGTCTGGGTCCTGATATATTAGGACAAGTACTAATGGTGCACTGTGTAGCCATGTCTGGGTCCCTATATATTAGGACAAGTACTAAGGGTTCACTGTGTAGTCATG
Organism: Eleutherodactylus coqui; assembly: GCF_035609145.1. Classification (NCBI taxonomy): domain Eukaryota; kingdom Metazoa; phylum Chordata; class Amphibia; order Anura; family Eleutherodactylidae; genus Eleutherodactylus; species Eleutherodactylus coqui. The sequence continues at coordinate 4,150 of NW_027102026.1, read as the reverse complement.
TCTCGGTCCCCTCTATACTAGGACTAGTACTAACGGTGCACTGTGTAGTCATGCCTGGGCCCTATATATTAGGACAAGTACTAACGATGCACTGTGTAGCCATGTCTGGGCCCCTATATATTAGGACAAGTACTAATGGTTCACTGTGTAGTCATGTTTGGGCCCCTATATATTAGGACACGTACTAATGGTGCACTGTGTAGTCATGTCTGGGCCCTATATATTAGTACAAATACTAACGATGCACTGTGTAGCCATGTCTGGGCCCCTACATATTAGGACAAGTACTAAGGGTGCACTCTGTAGTCATGTCTGGGTCCCCTATATATTAGGACAATTACTAAGGGTGCAGTGTCTAGCTATGTCTTGGTCACCTGTATATTAGGACAAGTACTAAGGGTGAACTGTGTAGTCATGTCTGGGTCCCCTATATATTAGGACAAGTACTAAGGGTGCACTGTGTAGTCACGTCTGGGTCCCCTATATATTAGGACAAGTACTAAGGGTGCTCTGTTTAGTCATGTCTGGGTCCCATATATATTAGGACAATTACTAAGGGTGCACTGTGTAGCTATGTCTGGGTCCCCTGTATATTAGGACAAGTACTAAGGGTGCACTGTGTAGTCATGTCTTGCTCCCCATATATGTAAGGACAAGTATTAAGGGTGCACTGCGTAGCCATGTCTGGTTCCCCTATATATTAGGACAAGTTCTAAGGGTGTACTGTGTAGTCATGTCTGGGTCCTCTATATATTAGGACAAGTACTAAGGGTGCACTGTGTAGCCATGTCTTGGTCCCTATATATAAGGACAAGTACTAAGGGTGTACTGTGTAGTCATGTCTGGGCCCCTATATATTAGGACAAGTACAAAGGGTGCACTGTGTAGCCATGTCTGCCCCTATATATATAAGGACAAGTTCTAAGGCTGTACTGTATAGTCATGTCTGGGCCCCTATATATTAGGACAAGTACTAAGGGTGTACTGTGCAGTCATGTCTGGGTCCTCTATATATTAGGACAAGTACTAAGGGTGCGGTGTGTAGCCATGTCTGGCTCCTGATATATTAGGACAAGTACTAACGGTGCACTGTGTAGCCATGTCTGGGTCCCTATATATTAGGACAAGTACTTAGGGTTCACTGTGTAGTCATGTCTCGGTCCCCTCTATACTAGGACTAGTACTAACGATGCGCTGTGTAGTCATGTCTGGGCCCCTATATATTAGGACTAGTACTAACGGTGCACTGTGTAGCCATGTCTTGCCCCTATATATTAGGACAAGTACTAATGGTTCACTGTATAGTCATGTCTGGGCCCCTATATATTAGGAGTAGTACTAAGGGTGCACTGTGCAGCCATGTCTGGGTCTCCTATATATTAGGACAAGTACTAAGGGTGCACTGTGTAGCTATGTCTGGGTACCCTGTATATTAGGACAAGCACTAAGGGCGCACTGTGTAGTCATGTCTGTGCCCCTATATATTAGGACAAGTACTAAGGGTGCGGTGTGTAGCCATGTCTGGGTCCTGATATATTAGGTCAAGTACTTACGGTGCACTGTGTAGCCATGTCTGGGTCCCTATATATTAGGACAAGTACTAAGGGTTCACTGTGTAGTCATGTCTCGGTCCCCTCTATACTAGGACTAGTACTAACGATGCGCTGTGTAGTCATGTCTGGCCCCCTATATATTAGGACTAGTACTAACGGTGCACTGTGCAGTCATGTCTGGGCCCTATATATTAGGACAAGTACTAACGATGCACTGTGTAGCCATGTCTGGGCCCCTATATATTAGAACAAGTACTAATGGTTCACTGTGTAGCCATGTCTGGGCCCCTATATATAAGGACAAGTACTAAGGGTGTACTGTATAGTCATGTCTGGGCCCCTATATATTAGGACCAGCACTAAGGGTGCGGTGTGTAGCCATGTCTGGGTCCTGATATATTAGGACAAGTACTAACGGTGCACTGTGTAGCCATTTCTGGGTCCCTATATACAAGTACTAAGGGTTCACTGTGTAGTCATGTCTCGGTCCCCTCTATACTAGGACTAGTACTAACGATGCGCTGTGTAGTCATGTCTGGGCCCCTATATATTAGGACTAGTACTAACGGTGCACTGTGTAGCCATGTCTTGCCCCTATATATTAGGACAAGTACTAATGGTTCACTGTGTAGTCATGACTGGGCCCCTATATATTAGGACAAGTACTAAGGGTGCACTGTGTAGTCATGACTGGGCCCCTATATATTAGGACAAGTAATAAGGGTGTACTGTATAGTCAAGTCTGGGCCCCTATATATTAGGACAAGTTCTAAGGGTGCACTGTGTAGCCATGTCTGGCCCCTATATATTAGGACAAGTACTAAGGGTTAACTGTGTAGTCATGTCTCGGTCCCCTCTATACTAGGTCTAGTACTAACGATGAGCTGTGTAGTCATGTCTGGGCCCCTATATATTAGGACTAGTACTAACGGTGCACTGTGTAGCCATGTCTTGCCCCTATATATTAGGACAAGTACTAATGGTTCACTGTATAGTCGTGTCTGGGCCCCTATATATTAGGAGCAGTACTAAGGGTGCACTGTGCAGCCATGTCTGGGTCTCCTATATATTAGGACAAGTACTAAGGGTGCACTGTGTAGTCATGTCTGTGCCCCTATATATTAGGACAAGTACTAAGGGTGCTCTGTGTAGTCATGTCTGGGTCCCCAATATATTAGGACAAGTACTAAGGGTGCACTGTGTAGTCATGTCTGGGTCCCCTATATATTAGGACAAGTAATAAGGGTGCACTGTATAGTCATGTCTGGGCTCCTATATATTAGGACAAGCTCTAAGGGTGTGCTGTGAAGTAATGTCTGGGTCCCCTATATATTAGGACAAGTACTAAGGGTGCCCTGTGTAGCCATGTCTGGGCCCCTATATATTAGGACAAGTACTAAAGGTGCACTCTGTAGTCATGTCTGGGTCCCATATATATTAGGACAAGTACTAAGGGTGCAGTGTCCAGCTATGTCTTGGTCCCCTGTATATTAGGACAAGTACTAAGGGTGCACTGTGTAGTCATGTCTGGGTCCCCTATATATTAGGACAAGTACTAAGGGTGCACTGTGTAGTCATGTCTGGGTCCCCTATATATTAGGACAAGTACTAACGGTGCTCTGTGTAGTCATGTCTGGGTCCCATATATATTAGGACAAGTACTAAGGGTGCACTGTGTAGCTATGTCTGGGTCCCCTGTATATTAGGACAAATACTAAGGGTGCACTATGTAGTCATATCTTGGTCCCCATATATATTAGGACAAGTACTAAGGGTGCACTGTGTAGCCACGTCTTGGTCCCCATAAATATTAGGACAAGTACTAAGGGTGCACTGTGTACTTATGTCTGGGTCTTCTATATATTAGGACAAGTACTAAGGGTGCACTGTGTAGCCATGTCTGGGTCCTGATATATTAGGACAAGTACTAATGGTGCACTGTGTAGCCATGTCTGGGTCCCTATATATTAGGATAAGTACTAATGGTTCACTGTGTAGCCATGTCTGGGCCCCTATATATAAGGACAAGTACTAAGGGTGTACTGTATAGTCATGTCTGGGCCCCTATATATTAGGACAAGTACTAAGAGTGCCGTGTGTAGCCATGTCTGGGTCCTGATATATTAGGACAAGTACTAACGGTGCACTGTGTAGCCATGTCTGGGTCCCTATATACAAGTACTAAGGGTTCACTGTGTAGTCATGTCTCGGTCCCCTCTATACTAGGACTAGTACTAACGATGCGCTGTGTAGTCATGTCTGGGCCCCTATATATTAGGACTAGTACTAACGGTGCACTGTGTAGCCATGTCTTGCCCCTATATATTAGAACAAGTACTAATGGTTCACTGTGTAGTCATGACTGGGCCCCTATATATTAGGACAAGTACTAAGGGTGCACTGTGTAGTCATGTCTGGGCCCCTTTATATAAGGACAAGTACTAAGGGTGTACTGTATAGTCAAGTCTGGGCCCCTATATATTAGGACAAGTTCTAAGGGTGCACTGTGTAGCCATGTCTGGCCCCTATATATAAGGACAAGTGCTAAGGCTGTACTGTAACATAGTCATGTCTGGGCCCCTATATATTAGGACAAG
>NW_027102025.1:0-59590 GCF_035609145.1 Eleutherodactylus coqui | reverse complement strand
TCCTCCGATCAAGCATAATGCCTTGCCCATAAGCATTCCCCTCCCTGGAATAACTTAACCTACCCATTCCCCTATCTGGAATAACTGTACCTACCACAAAAGAAGTGATAAGCAGCGATCAATTTGACTGTTGTAGGCTGCCGTATCCCGCTTAAGGGCGAATTTCAAACGTTGTCCATCACAGAGACAAATGATCTGGCTCCAGCAGCGTCTATAGGAGTATCTGTCTGCTCACTTCTAGCTCCAGTGGAGACTGATGGAAAAATGGCCGCTAACAACCTGTGATCCTTGTTCCGGGTGCGCGTGTCACCATCGAGCCTTAATGACATCATAAAGCTGCTTCAAGTGCAAGACTTGCAGGCTTATATACAGTCTATCTATCTATCTATCTATCTATCTAATGTATGTTACTGCATAGATATATATCTAGCTATATAAATAGATAGCTATATATCAATATAGATATTTCTACAAATATCTAGCTTTACGTATAAATTTAAACTTCTATAGTTATGGTTTTGTAGGGCTGAAAACATACATACAAAATTTGTATTATTATCAGCATTATTCTTATAATTGCCATTGATGTTATTCCAGGGACAGGTAATAAACCGCATGAGGCTTTGACCAATTTTTACCATTTTAGGTAAAAAGCTGCATTGACTGCACTTCTGCATTTTGTGGGATATGGTAGGACTGCAAGCAAATCCTGAGACAAGATATATCAAAAACACTCCATACAGCATGCAATTTCATTTTCCAAGATAGAAACATTGGTCACGCTGAACATTGTTGAACGTTTTCGCTGCAATGCATCCTGAGACTCTTGGATCCAGGTTCTATCATTCATGCTGCGCCATTTCAACCAACCTGTGTGGCTCATATTCACTTTGGGTTGACGAGTTGCATGGTCATGGTGTAGGCCGAGCCTTTTTTGCCACTTCATCCGCCTCCGATCAAGCATAATGCCTTGCCATAAGCATTCCCCACCCTGGAATATCTTAACCTACCCATTCCCCTATCTGGAATAACTGTACCTCCCTCAAAAGAAGTGATAAGCCGCAATATATTTGACTGTTGTAGGCTGCCGTCTCCCGCTTAAGGGCGAATTTCAAACGTTGTCCATCACAGAGACAAATGATCTGGCTCCAGCCGCGTCTATAGGAGTATCTGTCTGCTCACTTCTAGCTCCAGTGGAGACTGATGGAAAAATGGCCGCTAACAACCTGTGGTCCTTGTTCCGGGTGCGCGTGTCACCATCGAGCCTTAATGACATCATAAAGCTGCTTCAAGTGCAAGACTTGCAGGCTTATATACAGTCTATCTATCTATCTATCTATCTATCTATCTATCTATCTATCTAATGTATGTTACTGCATAGATATATATCTAGCTATATAAATAGATAGCTATATATCAATATAGATATTTCTACAAATATCTAGCTTTACGTATAAATTTAAACTTCTATAGTTATGGTTTTGTAGGGCTGAAAACATACATACAAAATTTGTATTATTATCAGCATTATTCTTATAATTGCCATTGATGTTATTCCAGGGACAGGTAATAAACCGCATGAGGCTTTGACCAATTTTTACCATTTTAGGTAAAAAGCTGCATTGACTGCACTTCTGCATTTTGTGGGATATGGTAGGACTGCAAGCAAATCCTGAGACAAGATATATCAAAAACACTCCATACAGCATGCAATTTCATTTTCCAAGATAGAAACATTGGTCACGCTGAACATTGTTGAACGTTTTCGCTGCAATGCATCCTGGACGCTTGGATCCAGGTTCCATCATTCATGTTGCGCTATTTCAACCAACCTGTGTGGCTCATATTCACTTTGGGTTGACGATTGGCATGGTCATGGTGTAGGCCGAGCCTTTTTTGCCACTTCATCCGCCTCCGATCAAGCATAATGCCTTGCCCATAAGCATTCCCCTCCCTGGAATAACTTAACCTACCCATTCCCCTATCTGGAATAACTGTACCTACCACAAAAGAAGTGATAAGCAGCGATCAATTTGACTGTTGTAGGCTGCCGTCTCCCGCTTAAGGGCGAATTTCAAACGTTGTCCATCACAGAGACAAATGATCTGGCTCCAGCAGCGTCTATAGGAGTATCTGTCTGCTCACTTCTAGCTCCAGTGGAGACTGATGGAAAAATGGCCGCTAACAACCTGTGATCCTTGTTCCGGTGCGCGTGTCACCATCGAGCCTTAATGACATCATAAAGCTGCTTCAAGTGCAAGACTTGCAGGCTTATATACAGTCTATCTATCTATCTATCTATCTATCTATCTATCTAATGTATGTTACTGCATAGATATATATCTAGCTATATAAATAGATAGCTATATATCAATATAGATATTTCTACAAATATCTAGCTTTACGTATAAATTTAAACTTCTATAGTTATGGTTTTGTAGGGCTGAAAACATACATACAAAATTTGTATTATTATCAGCATTATTCTTATAATTGCCATTGATGTTATTCCAGGGGCAGGTAATAAACCGCATGAGGCTTTGACCAATTTTTACCATTTTAGGTAAAAAGCTGCATTGACTGCACTTCTGCATTTTGTGGGATATGGTAGGACTGCAAGCAAATCCTGAGACAAGATATATCAAAAACACTCCATACAGCATGCGATTTCATTTTCCAAGATAGAAACATTGGTCACGCTGAACATTGTTGAACGTTTTCGCTGCAATGCATCCTGAGACGCTTGGATCCAGGTTCTATCATTCATGCTGCGCCATTTCAACCAACCTGTGTGGCTCATATTCACTTTGGGTTGACGAGTTGCATGGTCATGGTGTAGGCCGAGCCTTTTTTGCCACTTCATCCGCCTCCGATCAAGCATAATGCCTTGCCCATAAGCATTCCCCACCCTGGAATATCTTAACCTACCCATTCCCCTATCTGGAATAACTGTACCTCCCTCAAAAGAAGTGATAAGCCGCAATATATTTGACTGTTGTAGGCTGCCGTCTCCCGCTTAAGGGCGAATTTCAAACGTTGTCCATCACAGAGACAAATGATCTGGCTCCAGCCGCGTCTATAGGAGTATCTGTCTGCTCACTTCTAGCTCCAGTGGAGACTGATGGAAAAATGGCCGCTAACAACCTGTGGTCCTTGTTCCGGGTGCGCGTGTCACCATCGAGCCTTAATGACATCATAAAGCTGCTTCAAGTGCAAGACTTGCAGGCTTATATACAGTCTATCTATCTATCTATCTATCTATCTATCTATCTATCTATCTAATGTATGTTACTGCATAGATATATATCTAGCTATATAAATAGATAGCTATATATCAATATAGATATTTCTACAAATATCTAGCTTTACGTATAAATTTAAACTTCTATAGTTATGGTTTTGTAGGGCTGAAAACATACATACAAAATTTGTATTATTATCAGCATTATTCTTATAATTGCCATTGATGTTATTCCAGGGGCAGGTAATAAACCGCATGAGCTTTGACCAATTTTTACCATTTTAGGTAAAAAGCTGCATTGACTGCACTTCTGCATTTTGTGGGATATGGTAGGACTGCAAGCAAATCCTGAGACAAGATATATCAAAAACACTCCATACAGCATGCGATTTCATTTTCCAAGATAGAAACATTGGTCACGCTGAACATTGTTGAACGTTTTCGCTGCAATGCATCCTGAGACGCTTGGATCCAGGTTCTATCATTCATGCTGCGCCATTTCAACCAACCTGTGTGGCTCATATTCACTTTGGGTTGACGAGTTGCATGGTCATGGTGTAGGCCGAGCCTTTTTTGCCACTTCATCCGCCTCCGATCAAGCATAATGCCTTGCCCATAAGCATTCCCCACCCTGGAATATCTTAACCTACCCATTCCCCTATCTGGAATAACTGTACCTCCCTCAAAAGAAGTGATAAGCCGCAATATATTTGACTGTTGTAGGCTGCCGTCTCCCGCTTAAGGGCGAATTTCAAACGTTGTCCATCACAGAGACAAATGATCTGGCTCCAGCCGCGTCTATAGGAGTATCTGTCTGCTCACTTCTAGCTCCAGTGGAGACTGATGGAAAAATGGCCGCTAACAACCTGTGGTCCTTGTTCCGGGTGCGCGTGTCACCATCGAGCCTTAATGACATCATAAAGCTGCTTCAAGTGCAAGACTTGCAGGCTTATATACAGTCTATCTATCTATCTATCTATCTATCTATCTATCTATCTATCTATCTAATGTATGTTACTGCATAGATATATATCTAGCTATATAAATAGATAGCTATATATCAATATAGATATTTCTACAAATATCTAGCTTTACGTATAAATTTAAACTTCTATAGTTATGGTTTTGTAGGGCTGAAAACATACATACAAAATTTGTATTATTATCAGCATTATTCTTATAATTGCCATTGATGTTATTCCAGGGACAGGTAATAAACCGCATGAGGCTTTGACCAATTTTTACCATTTTAGGTAAAAAGCTGCATTGACTGCACTTCTGCATTTTGTGGGATATGGTAGGACTGCAAGCAAATCCTGAGACAAGATATATCAAAAACACTCCATACAGCATGCAATTTCATTTTCCAAGATAGAAACATTGGTCACGCTGAACATTGTTGAACGTTTTCGCTGCAATGCATCCTGGGACGCTTGGATCCAGGTTCCATCATTCATGTTGCGCTATTTCAACCAACCTGTGTGGCTCATATTCACTTTGGGTTGACGATTGGCATGGTCATGGTGTAGGCCGAGCCTTTTTTGCCACTTCATCCGCCTCCGATCAAGCATAATGCCTTGCCCATAAGCATTCCCCTCCCTGGAATAACTTAACCTACCCATTCCCCTATCTGGAATAACTGTACCTACCACAAAAGAAGTGATAAGCAGCGATCAATTTGACTGTTGTAGGCTGCCGTATCCCGCTTAAGGGCGAATTTCAAACGTTGTCCATCACAGAGACAAATGATCTGGCTCCAGCAGCGTCTATAGGAGTATCTGTCTGCTCACTTCTAGCTCCAGTGGAGACTGATGGAAAAATGGCCGCTAACAACCTGTGATCCTTGTTCCGGGTGCGCGTGTCACCATCGAGCCTTAATGACATCATAAAGCTGCTTCAAGTGCAAGACTTGCAGGCTTATATACAGTCTATCTATCTATCTATCTATCTATCTATCTATCTATCTATCTATCTATCTAATGTATGTTACTGCATAGATATATATCTAGCTATATAAATAGATAGCTATATATCAATATAGATATTTCTACAAATATCTAGCTTTACGTATAAATTTAAACTTCTATAGTTATGGTTTTGTAGGGCTGAAAACATACATACAAAATTTGTATTATTATCAGCATTATTCTTATAATTGCCATTGATGTTATTCCAGGGACAGGTAATAAACCGCATGAGGCTTTGACCAATTTTTACCATTTTAGGTAAAAAGCTGCATTGACTGCACTTCTGCATTTTGTGGGATATGGTAGGACTGCAAGCAAATCCTGAGACAAGATATATCAAAAACACTCCATACAGCATGCAATTTCATTTTCCAAGATAGAAACATTGGTCACGCTGAACATTGTTGAACGTTTTCGCTGCAATGCATCCTGGGACGCTTGGATCCAGGTTCCATCATTCATGTTGCGCTATTTCAACCAACCTGTGTGGCTCATATTCACTTTGGGTTGACGATTGGCATGGTCATGGTGTAGGCCGAGCCTTTTTTGCCACTTCATCCGCCTCCGATCAAGCATAATGCCTTGCCCATAAGCATTCCCCTCCCTGGAATAACTTAACCTACCCATTCCCCTATCTGGAATAACTGTACCTACCACAAAAGAAGTGATAAGCAGCGATCAATTTGACTGTTGTAGGCTGCCGTATCCCGCTTAAGGGCGAATTTCAAACGTTGTCCATCACAGAGACAAATGATCTGGCTCCAGCAGCGTCTATAGGAGTATCTGTCTGCTCACTTCTAGCTCCAGTGGAGACTGATGGAAAAATGGCCGCTAACAACCTGTGATCCTTGTTCCGGGTGCGCGTGTCACCATCGAGCCTTAATGACATCATAAAGCTGCTTCAAGTGCAAGACTTGCAGGCTTATATACAGTCTATCTATCTATCTATCTATCTATCTATCTATCTATCTAATGTATGTTACTGCATAGATATATATCTAGCTATATAAATAGATAGCTATATATCAATATAGATATTTCTACAAATATCTAGCTTTACGTATAAATTTAAACTTCTATAGTTATGGTTTTGTAGGGCTGAAAACATACATACAAAATTTGTATTATTATCAGCATTATTCTTATAATTGCCATTGATGTTATTCCAGGGGCAGGTAATAAACCGCATGAGGCTTTGACCAATTTTTACCATTTTAGGTAAAAAGCTGCATTGACTGCACTTCTGCATTTTGTGGGATATGGTAGGACTGCAAGCAAATCCTGAGACAAGATATATCAAAAACACTCCATACAGCATGCGATTTCATTTTCCAAGATAGAAACATTGGTCACGCTGAACATTGTTGAACGTTTTCGCTGCAATGCATCCTGAGACTCTTGGATCCAGGTTCTATCATTCATGCTGCGCCATTTCAACCAACCTGTGTGGCTCATATTCACTTTGGGTTGACGAGTTGCATGGTCATGGTGTAGGCCGAGCCTTTTTTGCCACTTCATCCGCCTCCGATCAAGCATAATGCCTTGCCCATAAGCATTCCCCACCCTGGAATATCTTAACCTACCCATTCCCCTATCTGGAATAACTGTACCTCCCTCAAAAGAAGTGATAAGCCGCAATATATTTGACTGTTGTAGGCTGCCGTCTCCCGCTTAAGGGCGAATTTCAAACGTTGTCCATCACAGAGACAAATGATCTGGCTCCAGCCGCGTCTATAGGAGTATCTGTCTGCTCACTTCTAGCTCCAGTGGAGACTGATGGAAAAATGGCCGCTAACAACCTGTGGTCCTTGTTCCGGGTGCGCGTGTCACCATCGAGCCTTAATGACATCATAAAGCTGCTTCAAGTGCAAGACTTGCAGGCTTATATACAGTCTATCTATCTATCTATCTATCTATCTAATGTATGTTACTGCATAGATATATATCTAGCTATATAAATAGATAGCTATATATCAATATAGATATTTCTACAAATATCTAGCTTTACGTATAAATTTAAACTTCTATAGTTATGGTTTTGTAGGGCTGAAAACATACATACAAAATTTGTATTATTATCAGCATTATTCTTATAATTGCCATTGATGTTATTCCAGGGACAGGTAATAAACCGCATGAGGCTTTGACCAATTTTTACCATTTTAGGTAAAAAGCTGCATTGACTGCACTTCTGCATTTTGTGGGATATGGTAGGACTGCAAGCAAATCCTGAGACAAGATATATCAAAAACACTCCATACAGCATGCAATTTCATTTTCCAAGATAGAAACATTGGTCACGCTGAACATTGTTGAACGTTTTCGCTGCAATGCATCCTGGGACGCTTGGATCCAGGTTCCATCATTCATGTTGCGCTATTTCAACCAACCTGTGTGGCTCATATTCACTTTGGGTTGACGATTGGCATGGTCATGGTGTAGGCCGAGCCTTTTTTGCCACTTCATCCGCCTCCGATCAAGCATAATGCCTTGCCCATAAGCATTCCCCTCCCTGGAATAACTTAACCTACCCATTCCCCTATCTGGAATAACTGTACCTACCACAAAAGAAGTGATAAGCAGCGATCAATTTGACTGTTGTAGGCTGCCGTCTCCCGCTTAAGGGCGAATTTCAAACGTTGTCCATCACAGAGACAAATGATCTGGCTCCAGCAGCGTCTATAGGAGTATCTGTCTGCTCACTTCTAGCTCCAGTGGAGACTGATGGAAAAATGGCCGCTAACAACCTGTGATCCTTGTTCCGGGTGCGCGTGTCACCATCGAGCCTTAATGACATCATAAAGCTGCTTCAAGTGCAAGACTTGCAGGCTTATATACAGTCTATCTATCTATCTATCTATCTATCTATCTATCTATCTATCTATCTATCTATCTATCTAATGTATGTTACTGCATAGATATATATCTAGCTATATAAATAGATAGCTATATATCAATATAGATATTTCTACAAATATCTAGCTTTACGTATAAATTTAAACTTCTATAGTTATGGTTTTGTAGGGCTGAAAACATACATACAAAATTTGTATTATTATCAGCATTATTCTTATAATTGCCATTGATGTTATTCCAGGGGCAGGTAATAAACCGCATGAGGCTTTGACCAATTTTTACCATTTTAGGTAAAAAGCTGCATTGACTGCACTTCTGCATTTTGTGGGATATGGTAGGACTGCAAGCAAATCCTGAGACAAGATATATCAAAAACACTCCATACAGCATGCGATTTCATTTTCCAAGATAGAAACATTGGTCACGCTGAACATTGTTGAACGTTTTCGCTGCAATGCATCCTGAGACGCTTGGATCCAGGTTCTATCATTCATGCTGCGCCATTTCAACCAACCTGTGTGGCTCATATTCACTTTGGGTTGACGAGTTGCATGGTCATGGTGTAGGCCGAGCCTTTTTTGCCACTTCATCCGCCTCCGATCAAGCATAATGCCTTGCCCATAAGCATTCCCCACCCTGGAATATCTTAACCTACCCATTCCCCTATCTGGAATAACTGTACCTCCCTCAAAAGAAGTGATAAGCCGCAATATATTTGACTGTTGTAGGCTGCCGTCTCCCGCTTAAGGGCGAATTTCAAACGTTGTCCATCACAGAGACAAATGATCTGGCTCCAGCCGCGTCTATAGGAGTATCTGTCTGCTCACTTCTAGCTCCAGTGGAGACTGATGGAAAAATGGCCGCTAACAACCTGTGGTCCTTGTTCCGGGTGCGCGTGTCACCATCGAGCCTTAATGACATCATAAAGCTGCTTCAAGTGCAAGACTTGCAGGCTTATATACAGTCTATCTATCTATCTATCTATCTATCTATCTATCTATCTATCTATCTATCTAATGTATGTTACTGCATAGATATATATCTAGCTATATAAATAGATAGCTATATATCAATATAGATATTTCTACAAATATCTAGCTTTACGTATAAATTTAAACTTCTATAGTTATGGTTTTGTAGGGCTGAAAACATACATACAAAATTTGTATTATTATCAGCATTATTCTTATAATTGCCATTGATGTTATTCCAGGGACAGGTAATAAACCGCATGAGGCTTTGACCAATTTTTACCATTTTAGGTAAAAAGCTGCATTGACTGCACTTCTGCATTTTGTGGGATATGGTAGGACTGCAAGCAAATCCTGAGACAAGATATATCAAAAACACTCCATACAGCATGCAATTTCATTTTCCAAGATAGAAACATTGGTCACGCTGAACATTGTTGAACGTTTTCGCTGCAATGCATCCTGGGACGCTTGGATCCAGGTTCCATCATTCATGTTGCGCTATTTCAACCAACCTGTGTGGCTCATATTCACTTTGGGTTGACGATTGGCATGGTCATGGTGTAGGCCGAGCCTTTTTTGCCACTTCATCCGCCTCCGATCAAGCATAATGCCTTGCCCATAAGCATTCCCCTCCCTGGAATAACTTAACCTACCCATTCCCCTATCTGGAATAACTGTACCTACCACAAAAGAAGTGATAAGCAGCGATCAATTTGACTGTTGTAGGCTGCCGTATCCCGCTTAAGGGCGAATTTCAAACGTTGTCCATCACAGAGACAAATGATCTGGCTCCAGCAGCGTCTATAGGAGTATCTGTCTGCTCACTTCTAGCTCCAGTGGAGACTGATGGAAAAATGGCCGCTAACAACCTGTGATCCTTGTTCCGGGTGCGCGTGTCACCATCGAGCCTTAATGACATCATAAAGCTGCTTCAAGTGCAAGACTTGCAGGCTTATATACAGTCTATCTATCTATCTATCTATCTATCTATCTAATGTATGTTACTGCATAGATATATATCTAGCTATATAAATAGATAGCTATATATCAATATAGATATTTCTACAAATATCTAGCTTTACGTATAAATTTAAACTTCTATAGTTATGGTTTTGTAGGGCTGAAAACATACATACAAAATTTGTATTATTATCAGCATTATTCTTATAATTGCCATTGATGTTATTCCAGGGACAGGTAATAAACCGCATGAGGCTTTGACCAATTTTTACCATTTTAGGTAAAAAGCTGCATTGACTGCACTTCTGCATTTTGTGGGATATGGTAGGACTGCAAGCAAATCCTGAGACAAGATATATCAAAAACACTCCATACAGCATGCAATTTCATTTTCCAAGATAGAAACATTGGTCACGCTGAACATTGTTGAACGTTTTCGCTGCAATGCATCCTGGGACGCTTGGATCCAGGTTCCATCATTCATGTTGCGCTATTTCAACCAACCTGTGTGGCTCATATTCACTTTGGGTTGACGATTGGCATGGTCATGGTGTAGGCCGAGCCTTTTTTGCCACTTCATCCGCCTCCGATCAAGCATAATGCCTTGCCCATAAGCATTCCCCTCCCTGGAATAACTTAACCTACCCATTCCCCTATCTGGAATAACTGTACCTACCACAAAAGAAGTGATAAGCAGCGATCAATTTGACTGTTGTAGGCTGCCGTATCCCGCTTAAGGGCGAATTTCAAACGTTGTCCATCACAGAGACAAATGATCTGGCTCCAGCAGCGTCTATAGGAGTATCTGTCTGCTCACTTCTAGCTCCAGTGGAGACTGATGGAAAAATGGCCGCTAACAACCTGTGATCCTTGTTCCGGGTGCGCGTGTCACCATCGAGCCTTAATGACATCATAAAGCTGCTTCAAGTGCAAGACTTGCAGGCTTATATACAGTCTATCTATCTATCTATCTATCTATCTATCTATCTATCTATCTAATGTATGTTACTGCATAGATATATATCTAGCTATATAAATAGATAGCTATATATCAATATAGATATTTCTACAAATATCTAGCTTTACGTATAAATTTAAACTTCTATAGTTATGGTTTTGTAGGGCTGAAAACATACATACAAAATTTGTATTATTATCAGCATTATTCTTATAATTGCCATTGATGTTATTCCAGGGGCAGGTAATAAACCGCATGAGGCTTTGACCAATTTTTACCATTTTAGGTAAAAAGCTGCATTGACTGCACTTCTGCATTTTGTGGGATATGGTAGGACTGCAAGCAAATCCTGAGACAAGATATATCAAAAACACTCCATACAGCATGCGATTTCATTTTCCAAGATAGAAACATTGGTCACGCTGAACATTGTTGAACGTTTTCGCTGCAATGCATCCTGAGACTCTTGGATCCAGGTTCTATCATTCATGCTGCGCCATTTCAACCAACCTGTGTGGCTCATATTCACTTTGGGTTGACGAGTTGCATGGTCATGGTGTAGGCCGAGCCTTTTTTGCCACTTCATCCGCCTCCGATCAAGCATAATGCCTTGCCCATAAGCATTCCCCACCCTGGAATATCTTAACCTACCCATTCCCCTATCTGGAATAACTGTACCTCCCTCAAAAGAAGTGATAAGCCGCAATATATTTGACTGTTGTAGGCTGCCGTCTCCCGCTTAAGGGCGAATTTCAAACGTTGTCCATCACAGAGACAAATGATCTGGCTCCAGCCGCGTCTATAGGAGTATCTGTCTGCTCACTTCTAGCTCCAGTGGAGACTGATGGAAAAATGGCCGCTAACAACCTGTGGTCCTTGTTCCGGGTGCGCGTGTCACCATCGAGCCTTAATGACATCATAAAGCTGCTTCAAGTGCAAGACTTGCAGGCTTATATACAGTCTATCTATCTATCTATCTATCTATCTATCTATCTATCTATCTATCTATCTAATGTATGTTACTGCATAGATATATATCTAGCTATATAAATAGATAGCTATATATCAATATAGATATTTCTACAAATATCTAGCTTTACGTATAAATTTAAACTTCTATAGTTATGGTTTTGTAGGGCTGAAAACATACATACAAAATTTGTATTATTATCAGCATTATTCTTATAATTGCCATTGATGTTATTCCAGGGACAGGTAATAAACCGCATGAGGCTTTGACCAATTTTTACCATTTTAGGTAAAAAGCTGCATTGACTGCACTTCTGCATTTTGTGGGATATGGTAGGACTGCAAGCAAATCCTGAGACAAGATATATCAAAAACACTCCATACAGCATGCAATTTCATTTTCCAAGATAGAAACATTGGTCACGCTGAACATTGTTGAACGTTTTCGCTGCAATGCATCCTGGGACGCTTGGATCCAGGTTCCATCATTCATGTTGCGCTATTTCAACCAACCTGTGTGGCTCATATTCACTTTGGGTTGACGATTGGCATGGTCATGGTGTAGGCCGAGCCTTTTTTGCCACTTCATCCGCCTCCGATCAAGCATAATGCCTTGCCCATAAGCATTCCCCTCCCTGGAATAACTTAACCTACCCATTCCCCTATCTGGAATAACTGTACCTACCACAAAAGAAGTGATAAGCAGCGATCAATTTGACTGTTGTAGGCTGCCGTATCCCGCTTAAGGGCGAATTTCAAACGTTGTCCATCACAGAGACAAATGATCTGGCTCCAGCAGCGTCTATAGGAGTATCTGTCTGCTCACTTCTAGCTCCAGTGGAGACTGATGGAAAAATGGCCGCTAACAACCTGTGATCCTTGTTCCGGGTGCGCGTGTCACCATCGAGCCTTAATGACATCATAAAGCTGCTTCAAGTGCAAGACTTGCAGGCTTATATACAGTCTATCTATCTATCTATCTATCTATCTATCTAATGTATGTTACTGCATAGATATATATCTAGCTATATAAATAGATAGCTATATATCAATATAGATATTTCTACAAATATCTAGCTTTACGTATAAATTTAAACTTCTATAGTTATGGTTTTGTAGGGCTGAAAACATACATACAAAATTTGTATTATTATCAGCATTATTCTTATAATTGCCATTGATGTTATTCCAGGGACAGGTAATAAACCGCATGAGGCTTTGACCAATTTTTACCATTTTAGGTAAAAAGCTGCATTGACTGCACTTCTGCATTTTGTGGGATATGGTAGGACTGCAAGCAAATCCTGAGACAAGATATATCAAAAACACTCCATACAGCATGCAATTTCATTTTCCAAGATAGAAACATTGGTCACGCTGAACATTGTTGAACGTTTTCGCTGCAATGCATCCTGGGACGCTTGGATCCAGGTTCCATCATTCATGTTGCGCTATTTCAACCAACCTGTGTGGCTCATATTCACTTTGGGTTGACGATTGGCATGGTCATGGTGTAGGCCGAGCCTTTTTTGCCACTTCATCCGCCTCCGATCAAGCATAATGCCTTGCCCATAAGCATTCCCCTCCCTGGAATAACTTAACCTACCCATTCCCCTATCTGGAATAACTGTACCTACCACAAAAGAAGTGATAAGCAGCGATCAATTTGACTGTTGTAGGCTGCCGTATCCCGCTTAAGGGCGAATTTCAAACGTTGTCCATCACAGAGACAAATGATCTGGCTCCAGCAGCGTCTATAGGAGTATCTGTCTGCTCACTTCTAGCTCCAGTGGAGACTGATGGAAAAATGGCCGCTAACAACCTGTGATCCTTGTTCCGGGTGCGCGTGTCACCATCGAGCCTTAATGACATCATAAAGCTGCTTCAAGTGCAAGACTTGCAGGCTTATATACAGTCTATCTATCTATCTATCTATCTATCTATCTATCTAATGTATGTTACTGCATAGATATATATCTAGCTATATAAATAGATAGCTATATATCAATATAGATATTTCTACAAATATCTAGCTTTACGTATAAATTTAAACTTCTATAGTTATGGTTTTGTAGGGCTGAAAACATACATACAAAATTTGTATTATTATCAGCATTATTCTTATAATTGCCATTGATGTTATTCCAGGGGCAGGTAATAAACCGCATGAGGCTTTGACCAATTTTTACCATTTTAGGTAAAAAGCTGCATTGACTGCACTTCTGCATTTTGTGGGATATGGTAGGACTGCAAGCAAATCCTGAGACAAGATATATCAAAAACACTCCATACAGCATGCGATTTCATTTTCCAAGATAGAAACATTGGTCACGCTGAACATTGTTGAACGTTTTCGCTGCAATGCATCCTGAGACTCTTGGATCCAGGTTCTATCATTCATGCTGCGCCATTTCAACCAACCTGTGTGGCTCATATTCACTTTGGGTTGACGAGTTGCATGGTCATGGTGTAGGCCGAGCCTTTTTTGCCACTTCATCCGCCTCCGATCAAGCATAATGCCTTGCCCATAAGCATTCCCCACCCTGGAATATCTTAACCTACCCATTCCCCTATCTGGAATAACTGTACCTCCCTCAAAAGAAGTGATAAGCCGCAATATATTTGACTGTTGTAGGCTGCCGTCTCCCGCTTAAGGGCGAATTTCAAACGTTGTCCATCACAGAGACAAATGATCTGGCTCCAGCCGCGTCTATAGGAGTATCTGTCTGCTCACTTCTAGCTCCAGTGGAGACTGATGGAAAAATGGCCGCTAACAACCTGTGGTCCTTGTTCCGGGTGCGCGTGTCACCATCGAGCCTTAATGACATCATAAAGCTGCTTCAAGTGCAAGACTTGCAGGCTTATATACAGTCTATCTATCTATCTATCTATCTATCTATCTATCTATCTATCTATCTATCTATCTATCTATCTAATGTATGTTACTGCATAGATATATAGCTAGCTATATAAATAGATAGCTATATATCAATATAGATATTTCTACAAATATCTAGCTTTACGTATAAATTTAAACTTCTATAGTTATGGTTTTGTAGGGCTGAAAACATACATACAAAATTTGTATTATTATCAGCATTATTCTTATAATTGCCATTGATGTTATTCCAGGGACAGGTAATAAACCGCATGAGGCTTTGACCAATTTTTACCATTTTAGGTAAAAAGCTGCATTGACTGCACTTCTGCATTTTGTGGGATATGGTAGGACTGCAAGCAAATCCTGAGACAAGATATATCAAAAACACTCCATACAGCATGCAATTTCATTTTCCAAGATAGAAACATTGGTCACGCTGAACATTGTTGAACGTTTTCGCTGCAATGCATCCTGGGACGCTTGGATCCAGGTTCCATCATTCATGTTGCGCTATTTCAACCAACCTGTGTGGCTCATATTCACTTTGGGTTGACGATTGGCATGGTCATGGTGTAGGCCGAGCCTTTTTTGCCACTTCATCCGCCTCCGATCAAGCATAATGCCTTGCCCATAAGCATTCCCCTCCCTGGAATAACTTAACCTACCCATTCCCCTATCTGGAATAACTGTACCTACCACAAAAGAAGTGATAAGCAGCGATCAATTTGACTGTTGTAGGCTGCCGTATCCCGCTTAAGGGCGAATTTCAAACGTTGTCCATCACAGAGACAAATGATCTGGCTCCAGCAGCGTCTATAGGAGTATCTGTCTGCTCACTTCTAGCTCCAGTGGAGACTGATGGAAAAATGGCCGCTAACAACCTGTGATCCTTGTTCCGGGTGCGCGTGTCACCATCGAGCCTTAATGACATCATAAAGCTGCTTCAAGTGCAAGACTTGCAGGCTTATATACAGTCTATCTATCTATCTATCTATCTATCTATCTATCTATCTATCTATCTAATGTATGTTACTGCATAGATATATATCTAGCTATATAAATAGATAGCTATATATCAATATAGATATTTCTACAAATATCTAGCTTTACGTATAAATTTAAACTTCTATAGTTATGGTTTTGTAGGGCTGAAAACATACATACAAAATTTGTATTATTATCAGCATTATTCTTATAATTGCCATTGATGTTATTCCAGGGACAGGTAATAAACCGCATGAGGCTTTGACCAATTTTTACCATTTTAGGTAAAAAGCTGCATTGACTGCACTTCTGCATTTTGTGGGATATGGTAGGACTGCAAGCAAATCCTGAGACAAGATATATCAAAAACACTCCATACAGCATGCAATTTCATTTTCCAAGATAGAAACATTGGTCACGCTGAACATTGTTGAACGTTTTCGCTGCAATGCATCCTGGGACGCTTGGATCCAGGTTCCATCATTCATGTTGCGCTATTTCAACCAACCTGTGTGGCTCATATTCACTTTGGGTTGACGATTGGCATGGTCATGGTGTAGGCCGAGCCTTTTTTGCCACTTCATCCGCCTCCGATCAAGCATAATGCCTTGCCCATAAGCATTCCCCTCCCTGGAATAACTTAACCTACCCATTCCCCTATCTGGAATAACTGTACCTACCACAAAAGAAGTGATAAGCAGCGATCAATTTGACTGTTGTAGGCTGCCGTCTCCCGCTTAAGGGCGAATTTCAAACGTTGTCCATCACAGAGACAAATGATCTGGCTCCAGCCGCGTCTATAGGAGTATCTGTCTGCTCACTTCTAGCTCCAGTGGAGACTGATGGAAAAATGGCCGCTAACAACCTGTGGTCCTTGTTCCGGGTGCGCGTGTCACCATCGAGCCTTAATGACATCATAAAGCTGCTTCAAGTGCAAGACTTGCAGGCTTATATACAGTCTATCTATCTATCTATCTATCTATCTATCTATCTATCTATCTATCTATCTATCTAATGTATGTTACTGCATAGATATATATCTAGCTATATAAATAGATAGCTATATATCAATATAGATATTTCTACAAATATCTAGCTTTACGTATAAATTTAAACTTCTATAGTTATGGTTTTGTAGGGCTGAAAACATACATACAAAATTTGTATTATTATCAGCATTATTCTTATAATTGCCATTGATGTTATTCCAGGGACAGGTAATAAACCGCATGAGGCTTTGACCAATTTTTACCATTTTAGGTAAAAAGCTGCATTGACTGCACTTCTGCATTTTGTGGGATATGGTAGGACTGCAAGCAAATCCTGAGACAAGATATATCAAAAACACTCCATACAGCATGCGATTTCATTTTCCAAGATAGAAACATTGGTCACGCTGAACATTGTTGAACGTTTTCGCTGCAATGCATCCTGAGACGCTTGGATCCAGGTTCTATCATTCATGCTGCGCCATTTCAACCAACCTGTGTGGCTCATATTCACTTTGGGTTGACGAGTTGCATGGTCATGGTGTAGGCCGAGCCTTTTTTGCCACTTCATCCGCCTCCGATCAAGCATAATGCCTTGCCCATAAGCATTCCCCACCCTGGAATATCTTAACCTACCCATTCCCCTATCTGGAATAACTGTACCTCCCTCAAAAGAAGTGATAAGCCGCAATATATTTGACTGTTGTAGGCTGCCGTCTCCCGCTTAAGGGCGAATTTCAAACGTTGTCCATCACAGAGACAAATGATCTGGCTCCAGCCGCGTCTATAGGAGTATCTGTCTGCTCACTTCTAGCTCCAGTGGAGACTGATGGAAAAATGGCCGCTAACAACCTGTGGTCCTTGTTCCGGGTGCGCGTGTCACCATCGAGCCTTAATGACATCATAAAGCTGCTTCAAGTGCAAGACTTGCAGGCTTATATACAGTCTATCTATCTATCTATCTATCTATCTATCTATCTATCTATCTATCTATCTATCTATCTAATGTATGTTACTGCATAGATATATATCTAGCTATATAAATAGATAGCTATATATCAATATAGATATTTCTACAAATATCTAGCTTTACGTATAAATTTAAACTTCTATAGTTATGGTTTTGTAGGGCTGAAAACATACATACAAAATTTGTATTATTATCAGCATTATTCTTATAATTGCCATTGATGTTATTCCAGGGACAGGTAATAAACCGCATGAGGCTTTGACCAATTTTTACCATTTTAGGTAAAAAGCTGCATTGACTGCACTTCTGCATTTTGTGGGATATGGTAGGACTGCAAGCAAATCCTGAGACAAGATATATCAAAAACACTCCATACAGCATGCAATTTCATTTTCCAAGATAGAAACATTGGTCACGCTGAACATTGTTGAACGTTTTCGCTGCAATGCATCCTGGGACGCTTGGATCCAGGTTCCATCATTCATGTTGCGCTATTTCAACCAACCTGTGTGGCTCATATTCACTTTGGGTTGACGATTGGCATGGTCATGGTGTAGGCCGAGCCTTTTTTGCCACTTCATCCGCCTCCGATCAAGCATAATGCCTTGCCCATAAGCATTCCCCTCCCTGGAATAACTTAACCTACCCATTCCCCTATCTGGAATAACTGTACCTACCACAAAAGAAGTGATAAGCAGCGATCAATTTGACTGTTGTAGGCTGCCGTATCCCGCTTAAGGGCGAATTTCAAACGTTGTCCATCACAGAGACAAATGATCTGGCTCCAGCAGCGTCTATAGGAGTATCTGTCTGCTCACTTCTAGCTCCAGTGGAGACTGATGGAAAAATGGCCGCTAACAACCTGTGATCCTTGTTCCGGGTGCGCGTGTCACCATCGAGCCTTAATGACATCATAAAGCTGCTTCAAGTGCAAGACTTGCAGGCTTATATACAGTCTATCTATCTATCTATCTATCTATCTATCTATCTAATGTATGTTACTGCATAGATATATATCTAGCTATATAAATAGATAGCTATATATCAATATAGATATTTCTACAAATATCTAGCTTTACGTATAAATTTAAACTTCTATAGTTATGGTTTTGTAGGGCTGAAAACATACATACAAAATTTGTATTATTATCAGCATTATTCTTATAATTGCCATTGATGTTATTCCAGGGGCAGGTAATAAACCGCATGAGGCTTTGACCAATTTTTACCATTTTAGGTAAAAAGCTGCATTGACTGCACTTCTGCATTTTGTGGGATATGGTAGGACTGCAAGCAAATCCTGAGACAAGATATATCAAAAACACTCCATACAGCATGCGATTTCATTTTCCAAGATAGAAACATTGGTCACGCTGAACATTGTTGAACGTTTTCGCTGCAATGCATCCTGAGACTCTTGGATCCAGGTTCTATCATTCATGCTGCGCCATTTCAACCAACCTGTGTGGCTCATATTCACTTTGGGTTGACGAGTTGCATGGTCATGGTGTAGGCCGAGCCTTTTTTGCCACTTCATCCGCCTCCGATCAAGCATAATGCCTTGCCCATAAGCATTCCCCACCCTGGAATATCTTAACCTACCCATTCCCCTATCTGGAATAACTGTACCTCCCTCAAAAGAAGTGATAAGCCGCAATATATTTGACTGTTGTAGGCTGCCGTCTCCCGCTTAAGGGCGAATTTCAAACGTTGTCCATCACAGAGACAAATGATCTGGCTCCAGCCGCGTCTATAGGAGTATCTGTCTGCTCACTTCTAGCTCCAGTGGAGACTGATGGAAAAATGGCCGCTAACAACCTGTGGTCCTTGTTCCGGGTGCGCGTGTCACCATCGAGCCTTAATGACATCATAAAGCTGCTTCAAGTGCAAGACTTGCAGGCTTATATACAGTCTATCTATCTATCTATCTATCTATCTATCTATCTATCTATCTATCTATCTATCTAATGTATGTTACTGCATAGATATATAGCTAGCTATATAAATAGATAGCTATATATCAATATAGATATTTCTACAAATATCTAGCTTTACGTATAAATTTAAACTTCTATAGTTATGGTTTTGTAGGGCTGAAAACATACATACAAAATTTGTATTATTATCAGCATTATTCTTATAATTGCCATTGATGTTATTCCAGGGACAGGTAATAAACCGCATGAGGCTTTGACCAATTTTTACCATTTTAGGTAAAAAGCTGCATTGACTGCACTTCTGCATTTTGTGGGATATGGTAGGACTGCAAGCAAATCCTGAGACAAGATATATCAAAAACACTCCATACAGCATGCAATTTCATTTTCCAAGATAGAAACATTGGTCACGCTGAACATTGTTGAACGTTTTCGCTGCAATGCATCCTGGGACGCTTGGATCCAGGTTCCATCATTCATGTTGCGCTATTTCAACCAACCTGTGTGGCTCATATTCACTTTGGGTTGACGATTGGCATGGTCATGGTGTAGGCCGAGCCTTTTTTGCCACTTCATCCGCCTCCGATCAAGCATAATGCCTTGCCCATAAGCATTCCCCTCCCTGGAATAACTTAACCTACCCATTCCCCTATCTGGAATAACTGTACCTACCACAAAAGAAGTGATAAGCAGCGATCAATTTGACTGTTGTAGGCTGCCGTATCCCGCTTAAGGGCGAATTTCAAACGTTGTCCATCACAGAGACAAATGATCTGGCTCCAGCAGCGTCTATAGGAGTATCTGTCTGCTCACTTCTAGCTCCAGTGGAGACTGATGGAAAAATGGCCGCTAACAACCTGTGATCCTTGTTCCGGGTGCGCGTGTCACCATCGAGCCTTAATGACATCATAAAGCTGCTTCAAGTGCAAGACTTGCAGGCTTATATACAGTCTATCTATCTATCTATCTATCTATCTATCTATCTATCTAATGTATGTTACTGCATAGATATATATCTAGCTATATAAATAGATAGCTATATATCAATATAGATATTTCTACAAATATCTAGCTTTACGTATAAATTTAAACTTCTATAGTTATGGTTTTGTAGGGCTGAAAACATACATACAAAATTTGTATTATTATCAGCATTATTCTTATAATTGCCATTGATGTTATTCCAGGGGCAGGTAATAAACCGCATGAGGCTTTGACCAATTTTTACCATTTTAGGTAAAAAGCTGCATTGACTGCACTTCTGCATTTTGTGGGATATGGTAGGACTGCAAGCAAATCCTGAGACAAGATATATCAAAAACACTCCATACAGCATGCGATTTCATTTTCCAAGATAGAAACATTGGTCACGCTGAACATTGTTGAACGTTTTCGCTGCAATGCATCCTGAGACTCTTGGATCCAGGTTCTATCATTCATGCTGCGCCATTTCAACCAACCTGTGTGGCTCATATTCACTTTGGGTTGACGAGTTGCATGGTCATGGTGTAGGCCGAGCCTTTTTTGCCACTTCATCCGCCTCCGATCAAGCATAATGCCTTGCCCATAAGCATTCCCCACCCTGGAATATCTTAACCTACCCATTCCCCTATCTGGAATAACTGTACCTCCCTCAAAAGAAGTGATAAGCCGCAATATATTTGACTGTTGTAGGCTGCCGTCTCCCGCTTAAGGGCGAATTTCAAACGTTGTCCATCACAGAGACAAATGATCTGGCTCCAGCCGCGTCTATAGGAGTATCTGTCTGCTCACTTCTAGCTCCAGTGGAGACTGATGGAAAAATGGCCGCTAACAACCTGTGGTCCTTGTTCCGGGTGCGCGTGTCACCATCGAGCCTTAATGACATCATAAAGCTGCTTCAAGTGCAAGACTTGCAGGCTTATATACAGTCTATCTATCTATCTATCTATCTATCTATCTATCTATCTATCTATCTATCTATCTATCTAATGTATGTTACTGCATAGATATATAGCTAGCTATATAAATAGATAGCTATATATCAATATAGATATTTCTACAAATATCTAGCTTTACGTATAAATTTAAACTTCTATAGTTATGGTTTTGTAGGGCTGAAAACATACATACAAAATTTGTATTATTATCAGCATTATTCTTATAATTGCCATTGATGTTATTCCAGGGACAGGTAATAAACCGCATGAGGCTTTGACCAATTTTTACCATTTTAGGTAAAAAGCTGCATTGACTGCACTTCTGCATTTTGTGGGATATGGTAGGACTGCAAGCAAATCCTGAGACAAGATATATCAAAAACACTCCATACAGCATGCAATTTCATTTTCCAAGATAGAAACATTGGTCACGCTGAACATTGTTGAACGTTTTCGCTGCAATGCATCCTGGGACGCTTGGATCCAGGTTCCATCATTCATGTTGCGCTATTTCAACCAACCTGTGTGGCTCATATTCACTTTGGGTTGACGATTGGCATGGTCATGGTGTAGGCCGAGCCTTTTTTGCCACTTCATCCGCCTCCGATCAAGCATAATGCCTTGCCCATAAGCATTCCCCTCCCTGGAATAACTTAACCTACCCATTCCCCTATCTGGAATAACTGTACCTACCACAAAAGAAGTGATAAGCAGCGATCAATTTGACTGTTGTAGGCTGCCGTATCCCGCTTAAGGGCGAATTTCAAACGTTGTCCATCACAGAGACAAATGATCTGGCTCCAGCAGCGTCTATAGGAGTATCTGTCTGCTCACTTCTAGCTCCAGTGGAGACTGATGGAAAAATGGCCGCTAACAACCTGTGATCCTTGTTCCGGGTGCGCGTGTCACCATCGAGCCTTAATGACATCATAAAGCTGCTTCAAGTGCAAGACTTGCAGGCTTATATACAGTCTATCTATCTATCTATCTATCTATCTATCTATCTATCTATCTATCTAATGTATGTTACTGCATAGATATATATCTAGCTATATAAATAGATAGCTATATATCAATATAGATATTTCTACAAATATCTAGCTTTACGTATAAATTTAAACTTCTATAGTTATGGTTTTGTAGGGCTGAAAACATACATACAAAATTTGTATTATTATCAGCATTATTCTTATAATTGCCATTGATGTTATTCCAGGGACAGGTAATAAACCGCATGAGGCTTTGACCAATTTTTACCATTTTAGGTAAAAAGCTGCATTGACTGCACTTCTGCATTTTGTGGGATATGGTAGGACTGCAAGCAAATCCTGAGACAAGATATATCAAAAACACTCCATACAGCATGCAATTTCATTTTCCAAGATAGAAACATTGGTCACGCTGAACATTGTTGAACGTTTTCGCTGCAATGCATCCTGGGACGCTTGGATCCAGGTTCCATCATTCATGTTGCGCTATTTCAACCAACCTGTGTGGCTCATATTCACTTTGGGTTGACGATTGGCATGGTCATGGTGTAGGCCGAGCCTTTTTTGCCACTTCATCCGCCTCCGATCAAGCATAATGCCTTGCCCATAAGCATTCCCCTCCCTGGAATAACTTAACCTACCCATTCCCCTATCTGGAATAACTGTACCTACCACAAAAGAAGTGATAAGCAGCGATCAATTTGACTGTTGTAGGCTGCCGTCTCCCGCTTAAGGGCGAATTTCAAACGTTGTCCATCACAGAGACAAATGATCTGGCTCCAGCCGCGTCTATAGGAGTATCTGTCTGCTCACTTCTAGCTCCAGTGGAGACTGATGGAAAAATGGCCGCTAACAACCTGTGGTCCTTGTTCCGGGTGCGCGTGTCACCATCGAGCCTTAATGACATCATAAAGCTGCTTCAAGTGCAAGACTTGCAGGCTTATATACAGTCTATCTATCTATCTATCTATCTATCTATCTATCTATCTATCTATCTATCTATCTAATGTATGTTACTGCATAGATATATATCTAGCTATATAAATAGATAGCTATATATCAATATAGATATTTCTACAAATATCTAGCTTTACGTATAAATTTAAACTTCTATAGTTATGGTTTTGTAGGGCTGAAAACATACATACAAAATTTGTATTATTATCAGCATTATTCTTATAATTGCCATTGATGTTATTCCAGGGACAGGTAATAAACCGCATGAGGCTTTGACCAATTTTTACCATTTTAGGTAAAAAGCTGCATTGACTGCACTTCTGCATTTTGTGGGATATGGTAGGACTGCAAGCAAATCCTGAGACAAGATATATCAAAAACACTCCATACAGCATGCGATTTCATTTTCCAAGATAGAAACATTGGTCACGCTGAACATTGTTGAACGTTTTCGCTGCAATGCATCCTGAGACGCTTGGATCCAGGTTCTATCATTCATGCTGCGCCATTTCAACCAACCTGTGTGGCTCATATTCACTTTGGGTTGACGAGTTGCATGGTCATGGTGTAGGCCGAGCCTTTTTTGCCACTTCATCCGCCTCCGATCAAGCATAATGCCTTGCCCATAAGCATTCCCCACCCTGGAATATCTTAACCTACCCATTCCCCTATCTGGAATAACTGTACCTCCCTCAAAAGAAGTGATAAGCCGCAATATATTTGACTGTTGTAGGCTGCCGTCTCCCGCTTAAGGGCGAATTTCAAACGTTGTCCATCACAGAGACAAATGATCTGGCTCCAGCCGCGTCTATAGGAGTATCTGTCTGCTCACTTCTAGCTCCAGTGGAGACTGATGGAAAAATGGCCGCTAACAACCTGTGGTCCTTGTTCCGGGTGCGCGTGTCACCATCGAGCCTTAATGACATCATAAAGCTGCTTCAAGTGCAAGACTTGCAGGCTTATATACAGTCTATCTATCTATCTATCTATCTATCTATCTATCTATCTATCTATCTATCTATCTATCTAATGTATGTTACTGCATAGATATATATCTAGCTATATAAATAGATAGCTATATATCAATATAGATATTTCTACAAATATCTAGCTTTACGTATAAATTTAAACTTCTATAGTTATGGTTTTGTAGGGCTGAAAACATACATACAAAATTTGTATTATTATCAGCATTATTCTTATAATTGCCATTGATGTTATTCCAGGGACAGGTAATAAACCGCATGAGGCTTTGACCAATTTTTACCATTTTAGGTAAAAAGCTGCATTGACTGCACTTCTGCATTTTGTGGGATATGGTAGGACTGCAAGCAAATCCTGAGACAAGATATATCAAAAACACTCCATACAGCATGCAATTTCATTTTCCAAGATAGAAACATTGGTCACGCTGAACATTGTTGAACGTTTTCGCTGCAATGCATCCTGGGACGCTTGGATCCAGGTTCCATCATTCATGTTGCGCTATTTCAACCAACCTGTGTGGCTCATATTCACTTTGGGTTGACGATTGGCATGGTCATGGTGTAGGCCGAGCCTTTTTTGCCACTTCATCCGCCTCCGATCAAGCATAATGCCTTGCCCATAAGCATTCCCCTCCCTGGAATAACTTAACCTACCCATTCCCCTATCTGGAATAACTGTACCTACCACAAAAGAAGTGATAAGCAGCGATCAATTTGACTGTTGTAGGCTGCCGTATCCCGCTTAAGGGCGAATTTCAAACGTTGTCCATCACAGAGACAAATGATCTGGCTCCAGCAGCGTCTATAGGAGTATCTGTCTGCTCACTTCTAGCTCCAGTGGAGACTGATGGAAAAATGGCCGCTAACAACCTGTGATCCTTGTTCCGGGTGCGCGTGTCACCATCGAGCCTTAATGACATCATAAAGCTGCTTCAAGTGCAAGACTTGCAGGCTTATATACAGTCTATCTATCTATCTATCTATCTATCTATCTATCTAATGTATGTTACTGCATAGATATATATCTAGCTATATAAATAGATAGCTATATATCAATATAGATATTTCTACAAATATCTAGCTTTACGTATAAATTTAAACTTCTATAGTTATGGTTTTGTAGGGCTGAAAACATACATACAAAATTTGTATTATTATCAGCATTATTCTTATAATTGCCATTGATGTTATTCCAGGGGCAGGTAATAAACCGCATGAGGCTTTGACCAATTTTTACCATTTTAGGTAAAAAGCTGCATTGACTGCACTTCTGCATTTTGTGGGATATGGTAGGACTGCAAGCAAATCCTGAGACAAGATATATCAAAAACACTCCATACAGCATGCGATTTCATTTTCCAAGATAGAAACATTGGTCACGCTGAACATTGTTGAACGTTTTCGCTGCAATGCATCCTGAGACTCTTGGATCCAGGTTCTATCATTCATGCTGCGCCATTTCAACCAACCTGTGTGGCTCATATTCACTTTGGGTTGACGAGTTGCATGGTCATGGTGTAGGCCGAGCCTTTTTTGCCACTTCATCCGCCTCCGATCAAGCATAATGCCTTGCCCATAAGCATTCCCCACCCTGGAATATCTTAACCTACCCATTCCCCTATCTGGAATAACTGTACCTCCCTCAAAAGAAGTGATAAGCCGCAATATATTTGACTGTTGTAGGCTGCCGTCTCCCGCTTAAGGGCGAATTTCAAACGTTGTCCATCACAGAGACAAATGATCTGGCTCCAGCCGCGTCTATAGGAGTATCTGTCTGCTCACTTCTAGCTCCAGTGGAGACTGATGGAAAAATGGCCGCTAACAACCTGTGGTCCTTGTTCCGGGTGCGCGTGTCACCATCGAGCCTTAATGACATCATAAAGCTGCTTCAAGTGCAAGACTTGCAGGCTTATATACAGTCTATCTATCTATCTATCTATCTATCTATCTATCTATCTATCTATCTATCTATCTATCTAATGTATGTTACTGCATAGATATATAGCTAGCTATATAAATAGATAGCTATATATCAATATAGATATTTCTACAAATATCTAGCTTTACGTATAAATTTAAACTTCTATAGTTATGGTTTTGTAGGGCTGAAAACATACATACAAAATTTGTATTATTATCAGCATTATTCTTATAATTGCCATTGATGTTATTCCAGGGACAGGTAATAAACCGCATGAGGCTTTGACCAATTTTTACCATTTTAGGTAAAAAGCTGCATTGACTGCACTTCTGCATTTTGTGGGATATGGTAGGACTGCAAGCAAATCCTGAGACAAGATATATCAAAAACACTCCATACAGCATGCAATTTCATTTTCCAAGATAGAAACATTGGTCACGCTGAACATTGTTGAACGTTTTCGCTGCAATGCATCCTGGGACGCTTGGATCCAGGTTCCATCATTCATGTTGCGCTATTTCAACCAACCTGTGTGGCTCATATTCACTTTGGGTTGACGATTGGCATGGTCATGGTGTAGGCCGAGCCTTTTTTGCCACTTCATCCGCCTCCGATCAAGCATAATGCCTTGCCCATAAGCATTCCCCTCCCTGGAATAACTTAACCTACCCATTCCCCTATCTGGAATAACTGTACCTACCACAAAAGAAGTGATAAGCAGCGATCAATTTGACTGTTGTAGGCTGCCGTATCCCGCTTAAGGGCGAATTTCAAACGTTGTCCATCACAGAGACAAATGATCTGGCTCCAGCAGCGTCTATAGGAGTATCTGTCTGCTCACTTCTAGCTCCAGTGGAGACTGATGGAAAAATGGCCGCTAACAACCTGTGATCCTTGTTCCGGGTGCGCGTGTCACCATCGAGCCTTAATGACATCATAAAGCTGCTTCAAGTGCAAGACTTGCAGGCTTATATACAGTCTATCTATCTATCTATCTATCTATCTATCTATCTATCTATCTAATGTATGTTACTGCATAGATATATATCTAGCTATATAAATAGATAGCTATATATCAATATAGATATTTCTACAAATATCTAGCTTTACGTATAAATTTAAACTTCTATAGTTATGGTTTTGTAGGGCTGAAAACATACATACAAAATTTGTATTATTATCAGCATTATTCTTATAATTGCCATTGATGTTATTCCAGGGACAGGTAATAAACCGCATGAGGCTTTGACCAATTTTTACCATTTTAGGTAAAAAGCTGCATTGACTGCACTTCTGCATTTTGTGGGATATGGTAGGACTGCAAGCAAATCCTGAGACAAGATATATCAAAAACACTCCATACAGCATGCAATTTCATTTTCCAAGATAGAAACATTGGTCACGCTGAACATTGTTGAACGTTTTCGCTGCAATGCATCCTGGGACGCTTGGATCCAGGTTCCATCATTCATGTTGCGCTATTTCAACCAACCTGTGTGGCTCATATTCACTTTGGGTTGACGATTGGCATGGTCATGGTGTAGGCCGAGCCTTTTTTGCCACTTCATCCGCCTCCGATCAAGCATAATGCCTTGCCCATAAGCATTCCCCTCCCTGGAATAACTTAACCTACCCATTCCCCTATCTGGAATAACTGTACCTACCACAAAAGAAGTGATAAGCAGCGATCAATTTGACTGTTGTAGGCTGCCGTCTCCCGCTTAAGGGCGAATTTCAAACGTTGTCCATCACAGAGACAAATGATCTGGCTCCAGCCGCGTCTATAGGAGTATCTGTCTGCTCACTTCTAGCTCCAGTGGAGACTGATGGAAAAATGGCCGCTAACAACCTGTGGTCCTTGTTCCGGGTGCGCGTGTCACCATCGAGCCTTAATGACATCATAAAGCTGCTTCAAGTGCAAGACTTGCAGGCTTATATACAGTCTATCTATCTATCTATCTATCTATCTATCTATCTATCTATCTAATGTATGTTACTGCATAGATATATATCTAGCTATATAAATAGATAGCTATATATCAATATAGATATTTCTACAAATATCTAGCTTTACGTATAAATTTAAACTTCTATAGTTATGGTTTTGTAGGGCTGAAAACATACATACAAAATTTGTATTATTATCAGCATTATTCTTATAATTGCCATTGATGTTATTCCAGGGACAGGTAATAAACCGCATGAGGCTTTGACCAATTTTTACCATTTTAGGTAAAAAGCTGCATTGACTGCACTTCTGCATTTTGTGGGATATGGTAGGACTGCAAGCAAATCCTGAGACAAGATATATCAAAAACACTCCATACAGCATGCGATTTCATTTTCCAAGATAGAAACATTGGTCACGCTGAACATTGTTGAACGTTTTCGCTGCAATGCATCCTGAGACGCTTGGATCCAGGTTCTATCATTCATGCTGCGCCATTTCAACCAACCTGTGTGGCTCATATTCACTTTGGGTTGACGAGTTGCATGGTCATGGTGTAGGCCGAGCCTTTTTTGCCACTTCATCCGCCTCCGATCAAGCATAATGCCTTGCCCATAAGCATTCCCCACCCTGGAATATCTTAACCTACCCATTCCCCTATCTGGAATAACTGTACCTCCCTCAAAAGAAGTGATAAGCCGCAATATATTTGACTGTTGTAGGCTGCCGTCTCCCGCTTAAGGGCGAATTTCAAACGTTGTCCATCACAGAGACAAATGATCTGGCTCCAGCCGCGTCTATAGGAGTATCTGTCTGCTCACTTCTAGCTCCAGTGGAGACTGATGGAAAAATGGCCGCTAACAACCTGTGGTCCTTGTTCCGGGTGCGCGTGTCACCATCGAGCCTTAATGACATCATAAAGCTGCTTCAAGTGCAAGACTTGCAGGCTTATATACAGTCTATCTATCTATCTATCTATCTATCTATCTATCTATCTATCTATCTATCTATCTATCTAATGTATGTTACTGCATAGATATATATCTAGCTATATAAATAGATAGCTATATATCAATATAGATATTTCTACAAATATCTAGCTTTACGTATAAATTTAAACTTCTATAGTTATGGTTTTGTAGGGCTGAAAACATACATACAAAATTTGTATTATTATCAGCATTATTCTTATAATTGCCATTGATGTTATTCCAGGGACAGGTAATAAACCGCATGAGGCTTTGACCAATTTTTACCATTTTAGGTAAAAAGCTGCATTGACTGCACTTCTGCATTTTGTGGGATATGGTAGGACTGCAAGCAAATCCTGAGACAAGATATATCAAAAACACTCCATACAGCATGCAATTTCATTTTCCAAGATAGAAACATTGGTCACGCTGAACATTGTTGAACGTTTTCGCTGCAATGCATCCTGGGACGCTTGGATCCAGGTTCCATCATTCATGTTGCGCTATTTCAACCAACCTGTGTGGCTCATATTCACTTTGGGTTGACGATTGGCATGGTCATGGTGTAGGCCGAGCCTTTTTTGCCACTTCATCCGCCTCCGATCAAGCATAATGCCTTGCCCATAAGCATTCCCCTCCCTGGAATAACTTAACCTACCCATTCCCCTATCTGGAATAACTGTACCTACCACAAAAGAAGTGATAAGCAGCGATCAATTTGACTGTTGTAGGCTGCCGTATCCCGCTTAAGGGCGAATTTCAAACGTTGTCCATCACAGAGACAAATGATCTGGCTCCAGCAGCGTCTATAGGAGTATCTGTCTGCTCACTTCTAGCTCCAGTGGAGACTGATGGAAAAATGGCCGCTAACAACCTGTGATCCTTGTTCCGGGTGCGCGTGTCACCATCGAGCCTTAATGACATCATAAAGCTGCTTCAAGTGCAAGACTTGCAGGCTTATATACAGTCTATCTATCTATCTATCTATCTATCTATCTATCTATCTAATGTATGTTACTGCATAGATATATATCTAGCTATATAAATAGATAGCTATATATCAATATAGATATTTCTACAAATATCTAGCTTTACGTATAAATTTAAACTTCTATAGTTATGGTTTTGTAGGGCTGAAAACATACATACAAAATTTGTATTATTATCAGCATTATTCTTATAATTGCCATTGATGTTATTCCAGGGACAGGTAATAAACCGCATGAGGCTTTGACCAATTTTTACCATTTTAGGTAAAAAGCTGCATTGACTGCACTTCTGCATTTTGTGGGATATGGTAGGACTGCAAGCAAATCCTGAGACAAGATATATCAAAAACACTCCATACAGCATGCGATTTCATTTTCCAAGATAGAAACATTGGTCACGCTGAACATTGTTGAACGTTTTCGCTGCAATGCATCCTGAGACGCTTGGATCCAGGTTCTATCATTCATGCTGCGCCATTTCAACCAACCTGTGTGGCTCATATTCACTTTGGGTTGACGAGTTGCATGGTCATGGTGTAGGCCGAGCCTTTTTTGCCACTTCATCCGCCTCCGATCAAGCATAATGCCTTGCCCATAAGCATTCCCCACCCTGGAATATCTTAACCTACCCATTCCCCTATCTGGAATAACTGTACCTCCCTCAAAAGAAGTGATAAGCCGCAATATATTTGACTGTTGTAGGCTGCCGTCTCCCGCTTAAGGGCGAATTTCAAACGTTGTCCATCACAGAGACAAATGATCTGGCTCCAGCCGCGTCTATAGGAGTATCTGTCTGCTCACTTCTAGCTCCAGTGGAGACTGATGGAAAAATGGCCGCTAACAACCTGTGGTCCTTGTTCCGGGTGCGCGTGTCACCATCGAGCCTTAATGACATCATAAAGCTGCTTCAAGTGCAAGACTTGCAGGCTTATATACAGTCTATCTATCTATCTATCTATCTATCTATCTATCTATCTATCTAATGTATGTTACTGCATAGATATATATCTAGCTATATAAATAGATAGCTATATATCAATATAGATATTTCTACAAATATCTAGCTTTACGTATAAATTTAAACTTCTATAGTTATGGTTTTGTAGGGCTGAAAACATACATACAAAATTTGTATTATTATCAGCATTATTCTTATAATTGCCATTGATGTTATTCCAGGGGCAGGTAATAAACCGCATGAGGCTTTGACCAATTTTTACCATTTTAGGTAAAAAGCTGCATTGACTGCACTTCTGCATTTTGTGGGATATGGTAGGACTGCAAGCAAATCCTGAGACAAGATATATCAAAAACACTCCATACAGCATGCGATTTCATTTTCCAAGATAGAAACATTGGTCACGCTGAACATTGTTGAACGTTTTCGCTGCAATGCATCCTGAGACTCTTGGATCCAGGTTCTATCATTCATGCTGCGCCATTTCAACCAACCTGTGTGGCTCATATTCACTTTGGGTTGACGAGTTGCATGGTCATGGTGTAGGCCGAGCCTTTTTTGCCACTTCATCCGCCTCCGATCAAGCATAATGCCTTGCCCATAAGCATTCCCCACCCTGGAATATCTTAACCTACCCATTCCCCTATCTGGAATAACTGTACCTCCCTCAAAAGAAGTGATAAGCCGCAATATATTTGACTGTTGTAGGCTGCCGTCTCCCGCTTAAGGGCGAATTTCAAACGTTGTCCATCACAGAGACAAATGATCTGGCTCCAGCCGCGTCTATAGGAGTATCTGTCTGCTCACTTCTAGCTCCAGTGGAGACTGATGGAAAAATGGCCGCTAACAACCTGTGGTCCTTGTTCCGGGTGCGCGTGTCACCATCGAGCCTTAATGACATCATAAAGCTGCTTCAAGTGCAAGACTTGCAGGCTTATATACAGTCTATCTATCTATCTATCTATCTATCTATCTATCTATCTATCTAATGTATGTTACTGCATAGATATATATCTAGCTATATAAATAGATAGCTATATATCAATATAGATATTTCTACAAATATCTAGCTTTACGTATAAATTTAAACTTCTATAGTTATGGTTTTGTAGGGCTGAAAACATACATACAAAATTTGTATTATTATCAGCATTATTCTTATAATTGCCATTGATGTTATTCCAGGGACAGGTAATAAACCGCATGAGGCTTTGACCAATTTTTACCATTTTAGGTAAAAAGCTGCATTGACTGCACTTCTGCATTTTGTGGGATATGGTAGGACTGCAAGCAAATCCTGAGACAAGATATATCAAAAACACTCCATACAGCATGCAATTTCATTTTCCAAGATAGAAACATTGGTCACGCTGAACATTGTTGAACGTTTTCGCTGCAATGCATCCTGGGACGCTTGGATCCAGGTTCCATCATTCATGTTGCGCTATTTCAACCAACCTGTGTGGCTCATATTCACTTTGGGTTGACGATTGGCATGGTCATGGTGTAGGCCGAGCCTTTTTTGCCACTTCATCCGCCTCCGATCAAGCATAATGCCTTGCCCATAAGCATTCCCCTCCCTGGAATAACTTA
Source organism: Eleutherodactylus coqui (assembly GCF_035609145.1). NCBI lineage: Eukaryota > Metazoa > Chordata > Amphibia > Anura > Eleutherodactylidae > Eleutherodactylus > Eleutherodactylus coqui. Next base: position 26,673 of record NW_027102025.1, on the reverse strand, counting down.
ACCTACCCATTCCCCTATCTGGAATAACTGTACCTACCACAAAAGAAGTGATAAGCAGCGATCAATTTGACTGTTGTAGGCTGCCGTATCCCGCTTAAGGGCGAATTTCAAACGTTGTCCATCACAGAGACAAATGATCTGGCTCCAGCAGCGTCTATAGGAGTATCTGTCTGCTCACTTCTAGCTCCAGTGGAGACTGATGGAAAAATGGCCGCTAACAACCTGTGATCCTTGTTCCGGGTGCGCGTGTCACCATCGAGCCTTAATGACATCATAAAGCTGCTTCAAGTGCAAGACTTGCAGGCTTATATACAGTCTATCTATCTATCTATCTATCTATCTATCTATCTATCTATCTATCTAATGTATGTTACTGCATAGATATATATCTAGCTATATAAATAGATAGCTATATATCAATATAGATATTTCTACAAATATCTAGCTTTACGTATAAATTTAAACTTCTATAGTTATGGTTTTGTAGGGCTGAAAACATACATACAAAATTTGTATTATTATCAGCATTATTCTTATAATTGCCATTGATGTTATTCCAGGGACAGGTAATAAACCGCATGAGGCTTTGACCAATTTTTACCATTTTAGGTAAAAAGCTGCATTGACTGCACTTCTGCATTTTGTGGGATATGGTAGGACTGCAAGCAAATCCTGAGACAAGATATATCAAAAACACTCCATACAGCATGCAATTTCATTTTCCAAGATAGAAACATTGGTCACGCTGAACATTGTTGAACGTTTTCGCTGCAATGCATCCTGGGACGCTTGGATCCAGGTTCCATCATTCATGTTGCGCTATTTCAACCAACCTGTGTGGCTCATATTCACTTTGGGTTGACGATTGGCATGGTCATGGTGTAGGCCGAGCCTTTTTTGCCACTTCATCCGCCTCCGATCAAGCATAATGCCTTGCCCATAAGCATTCCCCTCCCTGGAATAACTTAACCTACCCATTCCCCTATCTGGAATAACTGTACCTACCACAAAAGAAGTGATAAGCAGCGATCAATTTGACTGTTGTAGGCTGCCGTATCCCGCTTAAGGGCGAATTTCAAACGTTGTCCATCACAGAGACAAATGATCTGGCTCCAGCAGCGTCTATAGGAGTATCTGTCTGCTCACTTCTAGCTCCAGTGGAGACTGATGGAAAAATGGCCGCTAACAACCTGTGATCCTTGTTCCGGGTGCGCGTGTCACCATCGAGCCTTAATGACATCATAAAGCTGCTTCAAGTGCAAGACTTGCAGGCTTATATACAGTCTATCTATCTATCTATCTATCTATCTATCTAATGTATGTTACTGCATAGATATATATCTAGCTATATAAATAGATAGCTATATATCAATATAGATATTTCTACAAATATCTAGCTTTACGTATAAATTTAAACTTCTATAGTTATGGTTTTGTAGGGCTGAAAACATACATACAAAATTTGTATTATTATCAGCATTATTCTTATAATTGCCATTGATGTTATTCCAGGGACAGGTAATAAACCGCATGAGGCTTTGACCAATTTTTACCATTTTAGGTAAAAAGCTGCATTGACTGCACTTCTGCATTTTGTGGGATATGGTAGGACTGCAAGCAAATCCTGAGACAAGATATATCAAAAACACTCCATACAGCATGCGATTTCATTTTCCAAGATAGAAACATTGGTCACGCTGAACATTGTTGAACGTTTTCGCTGCAATGCATCCTGGGACGCTTGGATCCAGGTTCCATCATTCATGTTGCGCTATTTCAACCAACCTGTGTGGCTCATATTCACTTTGGGTTGACGATTGGCATGGTCATGGTGTAGGCCGAGCCTTTTTTGCCACTTCATCCGCCTCCGATCAAGCATAATGCCTTGCCCATAAGCATTCCCCTCCCTGGAATAACTTAACCTACCCATTCCCCTATCTGGAATAACTGTACCTACCACAAAAGAAGTGATAAGCAGCGATCAATTTGACTGTTGTAGGCTGCCGTATCCCGCTTAAGGGCGAATTTCAAACGTTGTCCATCACAGAGACAAATGATCTGGCTCCAGCAGCGTCTATAGGAGTATCTGTCTGCTCACTTCTAGCTCCAGTGGAGACTGATGGAAAAATGGCCGCTAACAACCTGTGATCCTTGTTCCGGGTGCGCGTGTCACCATCGAGCCTTAATGACATCATAAAGCTGCTTCAAGTGCAAGACTTGCAGGCTTATATACAGTCTATCTATCTATCTATCTATCTATCTATCTATCTATCTATCTAATGTATGTTACTGCATAGATATATATCTAGCTATATAAATAGATAGCTATATATCAATATAGATATTTCTACAAATATCTAGCTTTACGTATAAATTTAAACTTCTATAGTTATGGTTTTGTAGGGCTGAAAACATACATACAAAATTTGTATTATTATCAGCATTATTCTTATAATTGCCATTGATGTTATTCCAGGGACAGGTAATAAACCGCATGAGGCTTTGACCAATTTTTACCATTTTAGGTAAAAAGCTGCATTGACTGCACTTCTGCATTTTGTGGGATATGGTAGGACTGCAAGCAAATCCTGAGACAAGATATATCAAAAACACTCCATACAGCATGCAATTTCATTTTCCAAGATAGAAACATTGGTCACGCTGAACATTGTTGAACGTTTTCGCTGCAATGCATCCTGGGACGCTTGGATCCAGGTTCCATCATTCATGTTGCGCTATTTCAACCAACCTGTGTGGCTCATATTCACTTTGGGTTGACGATTGGCATGGTCATGGTGTAGGCCGAGCCTTTTTTGCCACTTCATCCGCCTCCGATCAAGCATAATGCCTTGCCCATAAGCATTCCCCTCCCTGGAATAACTTAACCTACCCATTCCCCTATCTGGAATAACTGTACCTACCACAAAAGAAGTGATAAGCAGCGATCAATTTGACTGTTGTAGGCTGCCGTATCCCGCTTAAGGGCGAATTTCAAACGTTGTCCATCACAGAGACAAATGATCTGGCTCCAGCAGCGTCTATAGGAGTATCTGTCTGCTCACTTCTAGCTCCAGTGGAGACTGATGGAAAAATGGCCGCTAACAACCTGTGATCCTTGTTCCGGGTGCGCGTGTCACCATCGAGCCTTAATGACATCATAAAGCTGCTTCAAGTGCAAGACTTGCAGGCTTATATACAGTCTATCTATCTATCTATCTATCTATCTATCTAATGTATGTTACTGCATAGATATATATCTAGCTATATAAATAGATAGCTATATATCAATATAGATATTTCTACAAATATCTAGCTTTACGTATAAATTTAAACTTCTATAGTTATGGTTTTGTAGGGCTGAAAACATACATACAAAATTTGTATTATTATCAGCATTATTCTTATAATTGCCATTGATGTTATTCCAGGGACAGGTAATAAACCGCATGAGGCTTTGACCAATTTTTACCATTTTAGGTAAAAAGCTGCATTGACTGCACTTCTGCATTTTGTGGGATATGGTAGGACTGCAAGCAAATCCTGAGACAAGATATATCAAAAACACTCCATACAGCATGCGATTTCATTTTCCAAGATAGAAACATTGGTCACGCTGAACATTGTTGAACGTTTTCGCTGCAATGCATCCTGAGACGCTTGGATCCAGGTTCTATCATTCATGCTGCGCCATTTCAACCAACCTGTGTGGCTCATATTCACTTTGGGTTGACGAGTTGCATGGTCATGGTGTAGGCCGAGCCTTTTTTGCCACTTCATCCGCCTCCGATCAAGCATAATGCCTTGCCCATAAGCATTCCCCACCCTGGAATATCTTAACCTACCCATTCCCCTATCTGGAATAACTGTACCTCCCTCAAAAGAAGTGATAAGCCGCAATATATTTGACTGTTGTAGGCTGCCGTCTCCCGCTTAAGGGCGAATTTCAAACGTTGTCCATCACAGAGACAAATGATCTGGCTCCAGCCGCGTCTATAGGAGTATCTGTCTGCTCACTTCTAGCTCCAGTGGAGACTGATGGAAAAATGGCCGCTAACAACCTGTGGTCCTTGTTCCGGGTGCGCGTGTCACCATCGAGCCTTAATGACATCATAAAGCTGCTTCAAGTGCAAGACTTGCAGGCTTATATACAGTCTATCTATCTATCTATCTATCTATCTATCTATCTATCTATCTATCTATCTAATGTATGTTACTGCATAGATATATATCTAGCTATATAAATAGATAGCTATATATCAATATAGATATTTCTACAAATATCTAGCTTTACGTATAAATTTAAACTTCTATAGTTATGGTTTTGTAGGGCTGAAAACATACATACAAAATTTGTATTATTATCAGCATTATTCTTATAATTGCCATTGATGTTATTCCAGGGGCAGGTAATAAACCGCATGAGGCTTTGACCAATTTTTACCATTTTAGGTAAAAAGCTGCATTGACTGCACTTCTGCATTTTGTGGGATATGGTAGGACTGCAAGCAAATCCTGAGACAAGATATATCAAAAACACTCCATACAGCATGCGATTTCATTTTCCAAGATAGAAACATTGGTCACGCTGAACATTGTTGAACGTTTTCGCTGCAATGCATCCTGAGACTCTTGGATCCAGGTTCTATCATTCATGCTGCGCCATTTCAACCAACCTGTGTGGCTCATATTCACTTTGGGTTGACGAGTTGTTAAGCATTCCCCTCCCTGGAATAACTTAACCTACCCATTCCCCTATCTGGAATAACTGTACCTACCACAAAAGAAGTGATAAGCAGCGATCAATTTGACTGTTGTAGGCTGCCGTCTCCCGCTTAAGGGCGAATTTCAAACGTTGTCCATCACAGAGACAAATGATCTGGCTCCAGCAGCGTCTATAGGAGTATCTGTCTGCTCACTTCTAGCTCCAGTGGAGACTGATGGAAAAATGGCCGCTAACAACCTGTGATCCTTGTTCCGGGTGCGCGTGTCACCATCGAGCCTTAATGACATCATAAAGCTGCTTCAAGTGCAAGACTTGCAGGCTTATATACAGTCTATCTATCTATCTATCTATCTATCTAATGTATGTTACTGCATAGATATATATCTAGCTATATAAATAGATAGCTATATATCAATATAGATATTTCTACAAATATCTAGCTTTACGTATAAATTTAAACTTCTATAGTTATGGTTTTGTAGGGCTGAAAACATACATACAAAATTTGTATTATTATCAGCATTATTCTTATAATTGCCATTGATGTTATTCCAGGGGCAGGTAATAAACCGCATGAGTCTTTGACCAATTTTTACCATTTTAGGTAAAAAGCTGCATTGACTGCACTTCTGCATTTTGTGGGATATGGTAGGACTGCAAGCAAATCCTGAGACAAGATATGTCAAAAACACTCCATACAGCATGCAATTTCATTTTCCAAGATAGAAACATTGGTCACGCTGAACATTGTTGAACGTTTTCGCTGCAATGCATCCTGGGACGCTTGGATCCAGGTTCTATCATTCATGCTGCGCCATTTCAACCAACCTGTGTGGCTCATATTCACTTTGGGTTGACGAGTTGCATGGTCATGGTGTAGGCCGAGCCTTTTTTGCCACTTCATCCGCCTCCGATCAAGCATAATGCCTTGCCCATAAGCATTCCCCTCCCTGGAATAACTTAACCTACCCATTCCCCTATCTGGAATAACTGTACCTACCACAAAAGAAGTGATAAGCAGCGATCAATTTGACTGTTGTAGGCTGCCGTCTCCCGCTTAAGGGCGAATTTCAAACGTTGTCCATCACAGAGACAAATGATCTGGCTCCAGCAGCGTCTATAGGAGTATCTGTCTGCTCACTTCTAGCTCCAGTGGAGACTGATGGAAAAAATGGCCGCTAACAACCTGTGATCCTTGTTCCGGGGTGCGCGTGTCACCATCGAGCCTTAATGACATCATAAAGCTGCTTCAAGTGCAAGACTTGCAGGCTTATATACAGTCTATCTATCTATCTATCTATCTATCTATCTATCTATCTATCTATCTATCTAATGTATGTTACTGCATAGATATATATCTAGCTATATAAATAGATAGCTATATATCAATATAGATATTTCTACAAATATCTAGCTTTACGTATAAATTTAAACTTCTATAGTTATGGTTTTGTAGGGCTGAAAACATACATACACAAAATTTGTATTATTATCAGCATTATTCTTATAATTGCCATTGATGTTATTCCAGGGGCAGGTAATAAACCGCATGAGTCTTTGACCAATTTTTACCATTTTAGGTAAAAAGCTGCATTGACTGTACTTCTGCATTTTGTGGGATATGGTAGGACTGCAAGCAAATCCTGAGACAAGATATGTCAAAACACTCCATACAGCATGCAATTTCATTTTCCAAGATAGAAACATTGGTCACGCTGAACATTGTTGAACGTTTTCGCTGCAATGCATCCTGGGACGCTTGGATCCAGGTTCTATCATTCATGCTGCGCCATTTCAACCAACCTGTGTGGCTCATATTCACTTTGGGTTGACGAGTTGCATGGTCATGGTGTAGGCCGAGCCTTTTTTGCCACTTCATCCGCCTTCCGATCAAGCATAATGCCTTGCCCATAAGCATTCCCCTCCCTGGAATAACTTAACCTACCCATTCCCCTATCTGGAATAACTGTACCTACCACAAAAGAAGTGATAAGCAGCGATCAATTTGACTGTTGTAGGCTGCCGTCTCCCGCTTAAGGGCGAATTTCAAACGTTGTCCATCACAGAGACAAATGATCTGGCTCCAGCAGCGTCTATAGGAGTATCTGTCTGCTCACTTCTAGCTCCAGTGGAGACTGATGGAAAAATGGCCGCTAACAACCTGTGATCCTTGTTCCGGGTGCGCGTGTCACCATCGAGCCTTAATGACATCATAAAGCTGCTTCAAGTGCAAGACTTGCAGGCTTATATACAGTCTATCTATCTATCTATCTATCTATCTATCTATCTATCTATCTATCTATCTATCTATCTATCTAATGTATGTTACTGCATAGATATATATCTAGCTATATAAATAGATAGCTATATATCAATATAGATATTTCTACAAATATCTAGCTTTACGTATAAATTTAAACTTCTATAGTTATGGTTTTGTAGGGCTGAAAACATACATACAAAATTTGTATTATTATCAGCATTATTCTTATAATTGCCATTGATGTTATTCCAGGGGCAGGTAATAAACCGCATGAGTCTTTGACCAATTTTTACCATTTTAGGTAAAAAGCTGCATTGACTGTACTTCTGCATTTTGTGGGATATGGTAGGACTGCAAGCAAATCCTGAGACAAGATATGTCAAAAACACTCCATACAGCATGCAATTTCATTTTCCAAGATAGAAACATTGGTCACGCTGAACATTGTTGAACGTTTTCGCTGCAATGCATCCTGGGACGCTTGGATCCAGGTTCTATCATTCATGCTGCGCCATTTCAACCAACCTGTGTGGCTCATATTCACTTTGGGTTGACGAGTTGCATGGTCATGGTGTAGGCCGAGCCTTTTTTGCCACTTCATCCGCCTCCGATCAAGCATAATGCCTTGCCCATAAGCATTCCCCTCCCTGGAATAACTTAACCTACCCATTCCCCTATCTGGAATAACTGTACCTACCACAAAAGAAGTGATAAGCAGCGATCAATTTGACTGTTGTAGGCTGCCGTCTCCCGCTTAAGGGCGAATTTCAAACGTTGTCCATCACAGAGACAAATGATCTGGCTCCAGCAGCGTCTATAGGAGTATCTGTCTGCTCACTTCTAGCTCCAGTGGAGACTGATGGAAAAATGGCCGCTAACAACCTGTGATCCTTGTTCCGGTGTGCGCGTGTCACCATCGAGCCTTAATGACATCATAAAGCTGCTTCAAGTGCAAGACTTGCAGGCTTATATACAGTCTATCTATCTATCTATCTATCTATCTATCTATCTATCTATCTATCTATCTATCTATCTATCTATCTAATGTATGTTACTGCATAGATATATATCTAGCTATATAAATAGATAGCTATATATCAATATAGATATTTCTACAAATATCTAGCTTTACGTATAAATTTAAACTTCTATAGTTATGGTTTTGTAGGGCTGAAAACATACATACAAAATTTGTATTATTATCAGCATTATTCTTATAATTGCCATTGATGTTATTCCAGGGGCAGGTAATAAACCGCATGAGTCTTTGACCAATTTTTACCATTTTAGGTAAAAAGCTGCATTGACTGTACTTCTGCATTTTGTGGGATATGGTAGGACTGCAAGCAAATCCTGAGACAAGATATGTCAAAAACACTCCATACAGCATGCAATTTCATTTTCCAAGATAGAAACATTGGTCACGCTGAACATTGTTGAACGTTTTCGCTGCAATGCATCCTGGGACGCTTGGATCCAGGTTCTATCATTCATGCTGCGCCATTTCAACCAACCTGTGTGCTCATATTCACTTTGGGTTGACGAGTTGCATGGTCATGGTGTAGGCCGAGCCTTTTTTGCCACTTCATCCGCCTCCGATCAAGCATAATGCCTTGCCCATAAGCATTCCCCACCCTGGAATATCTTAACCTACCCATTCCCCTATCTGGAATAACTGTACCTCCCTCAAAAGAAGTGATAAGCCGCAATATATTTGACTGTTGTAGGCTGCCGTCTCCCGCTTAAGGGCGAATTTCAAACGTTGTCCATCACAGAGACAAATGATCTGGCTCCAGCCGCGTCTATAGGAGTATCTGTCTGCTCACTTCTAGCTCCAGTGGAGACTGATGGAAAAATGGCCGCTAACAACCTGTGGTCCTTGTTCCGGGTGCGCGTGTCACCATCGAGCCTTAATGACATCATAAAGCTGCTTCAAGTGCAAGACTTGCAGGCTTATATACAGTCTATCTATCTATCTATCTATCTATCTAATGTATGTTACTGCATAGATATATATCTAGCTATATAAATAGATAGTTATATATTAATATAGATATTTCTACAAATATCTAGCTTTACGTATAAATTTAAACTTGTATAGTTATGGTTTTGTAGGGCTGAAAACATACATACAAAATTTGTATTATTATCAGCATTATTCTTATAATTGCCATTGATGTTATTCCAGGGGCAGGTAATAAACCGCATGAGTCTTTGACCAATTTTTACCATTTTAGGTAAAAAGCTGCATTGACTGCACTTCTGCATTTTGTGGGATATGGTAGGACTGCAAGCAAATCCTGAGACAAGATATGTCAAAAACACTCCATACAGCATGCAATTTCGATTTCCAAGATAGAAACATTGGTCACGCTGAACATTGTTGAACGTTTTCACTGCAATGCATCCTGGGACGCTTGGATCCAGGTTCCATCATTCATGTTGCGCTATTTCAACCAACCTGTGTGGCTCATATTCACTTTGGGTTGACGATTGGCATGGTCATGGTGTAGGCGAGCCTTTTTTGCCACTTCATCCGCCTCCCGATCAAGCATAATGCCTTGCCATAAGCATTCCCCTCCCTGGAATAACTTAACCTACCCATTCCCCTATCTGGAATAACTGTACCTACCACAAAAGAAGTGATAAGCAGCGATCAATTTGACTGTTGTAGGCTGCCGTCTCCCGCTTAAGGGCGAATTTCAAACGTTGTCCATCACAGAGACAAATGATCTGGCTCCAGCAGCGTCTATAGGAGTATCTGTCTGCTCACTTCTAGCTCCAGTGGAGACTGATGGAAAAATGGCCGCTAACAACCTGTGATCCTTGTTCCGGGTGCGCGTGTCACCATCGAGCCTTAATGACATCATAAAGCTGCTTCAAGTGCAAGACTTGCAGGCTTATATACAGTCTATCTATCTATCTATCTATCTATCTATCTATCTATCTATCTATCTATCTATCTATCTAATGTATGTTACTGCATAGATATATATCTAGCTATATAAATAGATAGCTATATATCAATATAGATATTTCTACAAATATCTAGCTTTACGTATAAATTTAAACTTCTATAGTTATGGTTTTGTAGGGCTGAAAACATACATACAAAATTTGTATTATTATCAGCATTATTCTTATAATTGCCATTGATGTTATTCCAGGGGCAGGTAATAAACCGCATGAGGCTTTGACCAATTTTTACCATTTTAGGTAAAAAGCTGCATTGACTGCACTTCTGCATTTTATGGGATATGGTAGGACTGCAAGCAAATCCTGAGACAAGATATATCAAAAACACTCCATACAGCATGCAATTTCATTTTCCAAGATAGAAACATTGGTCACGCTGAACATTGTTGAACGTTTTCGCTGCAATGCATCCTGGGACGCTTGGATCCAGGTTCTATCATTCATGCTGCGCATTTCAACCAACCTGTGTGGCTCATATTCACTTTGGGGTTGACGAGTTGCATGGTCATGGTGTAGGCCGAGCCTTTTTTGCCACTTCATCCGCCTCCGATCAAGCATAATGCCTTGCCCATAAGCATTCCCCTCCTGGAATAACTTAACCTACCCATTCCCCTATCTGGAATAACTGTACCTACCACAAAAGAAGTGATAAGCAGCGATCAATTTGACTGTTGTAGGCTGCCGTCTCCCGCTTAAGGGCGAATTTCAAACGTTGTCCATCACAGAGACAAATGATCTGGCTCCAGCAGCGTCTATAGGAGTATCTGTCTGCTCACTTCTAGCTCCAGTGGAGACTGATGGAAAAATGGCCGCTAACAACCTGTGATCCTTGTTCCGGGTGCGCGTGTCACCATCGAGCCTTAATGACATCATAAAGCTGCTTCAAGTGCAAGACTTGCAGGCTTATATACAGTCTATCTATCTATCTATCTATCTATCTATCTATCTATCTATCTATCTATCTATCTAATGTATGTTACTGCATAGATATATATCTAGCTATATAAATAGATAGCTATATATCAATATAGATATTTCTACAAATATCTAGCTTTACGTATAAATTTAAACTTCTATAGTTATGGTTTTGTAGGGCTGAAAACATACATACAAAATTTGTATTATTATCAGCATTATTCTTATAATTGCCATTGATGTTATTCCAGGGGCAGGTAATAAACCGCATGAGGCTTTGACCAATTTTCACCATTTTAGGTAAAAAGCTGCATTGACTGCACTTCTGCATTTTGTGGGATATGGTAGGACTGCAAGCAAATCCTGAGACAAGATATATCAAAAACACACTCCATACAGCATGCAATTTCATTTTCCAAGATAGAAACATTGGTCACGCTGAACATTGTTGAACGTTTTCGCTGCAATGCATCCTGAGACGCTTGGATCCAGGTTCTATCATTCATGCTGCGCCATTTCAACCAACCTGTGTGGCTCATATTCACTTTGGGTTGACGAGTTGCATGGTCATGGTGTAGGCCGAGCCTTTTTTGCCACTTCATCCGCCTCCGATCAAGCATAATGCCTTGCCCATAAGCATTCCCCTCCCTGGAATAACTTAACCTACCCATTCCCCTATCTGGAATAACTGTACCTACCACAAAAGAAGTGATAAGCAGCGATCAATTTGACTGTTGTAGGCTGCCGTATCCCGCTTAAGGGCGAATTTCAAACGTTGTCCATCACAGAGACAAATGATCTGGCTCCAGCAGCGTCTAAAGGAGTATCTGTCTGCTCACTTCTAGCTCCAGTGGAGACTGATGGAAAAATGGCCGCTAACAACCTGTGATCCTTGTTCCGGTGTGCGCGTGTCACCATCGAGCCTTAATGACATCATAAAGCTGCTTCAAGTGCAAGACTTGCAGGCTTATATACAGTCTATCTATCTATCTATCTATCTATCTAATGTATGTTACTGCATAGATATATATCTAGCTATATAAATAGATAGCTATATATCAATATAGATATTTCTACAAATATCTAGCTTTACGTATAAATTTAAACTTCTATAGTTATGGTTTTGTAGGGCTGAAAACATACATACAAAATTTGTATTATTATCAGCATTATTCTTATAATTGCCATTGATGTTATTCCAGGGGCAGGTAATAAATCGCATGAGTCTTTGACCAATTTTTACCATTTTAGGTAAAAAGCTGCATTGACTGTACTTCTGCATTTTGTGGGATATGGTAGGACTGCAAGCAAATCCTGAGACAAGATATGTCAAAAACACTCCATACAGCATGCAATTTCATTTTCCAAGATAGAAACATTGGTCACGCTGAACATTGTTGAACGTTTTCGCTGCAATGCATCCTGGGACGCTTGGATCCAGGTTCTATCATTCATGCTGCGCCATTTCAACCAACCTGTGTGGCTCATATTCACTTTGGGTTGACGAGTTGCATGGTCATGGTGTAGGCCGAGCCTTTTTTGCCACTTCATCCGCCTCCGATCAAGCATAATGCCTTGCCCATAAGCATTCCCCTCCCTGGAATAACTTAACCTACCCATTCCCCTATCTGGAATAACTGTACCTACCACAAAAGAAGTGATAAGCAGCGATCAATTTGACTGTTGTAGGCTGCCGTCTCCCGCTTAAGGGCGAATTTCAAACGTTGTCCATCACAGAGACAAATGATCTGGCTCCAGCAGCGTCTATAGGAGTATCTGTCTGCTCACTTCTAGCTCCAGTGGAGACTGATGGAAAAATGGCCGCTAACAACCTGTGATCCTTGTTCCGGGTGCGCGTGTCACCATCGAGCCTTAATGACATCATAAAGCTGCTTCAAGTGCAAGACTTGCAGGCTTATATACAGTCTATCTATCTATCTATCTATCTATCTATCTATCTATCTATCTATCTATCTATCTAATGTATGTTACTGCATAGATATATATCTAGCTATATAAATAGATAGCTATATATCAATATAGATATTTCTACAAATATCTAGCTTTACGTATAAATTTAAACTTCTATAGTTATGGTTTTGTAGGGCTGAAAACATACATACAAAATTTGTATTATTATCAGCATTATTCTTATAATTGCCATTGATGTTATTCCAGGGGCAGGTAATAAACCGCATGAGTCTTTGACCAATTTTTACCATTTTAGGTAAAAAGCTGCATTGACTGTACTTCTGCATTTTGTGGGATATGGTAGGACTGCAAGCAAATCCTGAGACAAGATATGTCAAAAACACTCCATACAGCATGCAATTTCATTTTCCAAGATAGAAACATTGGTCACGCTGAACATTGTTGAACGTTTTCGCTGCAATGCATCCTGGGACGCTTGGATCCAGGTTCTATCATTCATGCTGCGCCATTTCAACCAACCTGTGTGGCTCATATTCACTTTGGGTTGACGAGTTGCATGGTCATGGTGTAGGCGAGCCTTTTTTGCCACTTCATCCGCCTCCGATCAAGCATAATGCCTTGCCCATAAGCATTCCCCTCCCTGGAATAACTTAACCTACCCATTCCCCTATCTGGAATAACTGTACCTACCACAAAAGAAGTGATAAGCAGCGATCAATTTGACTGTTGTAGGCTGCCGTCTCCCGCTTAAGGGCGAATTTCAAACGTTGTCCATCACAGAGACAAATGATCTGGCTCCAGCAGCGTCTATAGGAGTATCTGTCTGCTCACTTCTAGCTCCAGTGGAGACTGATGGAAAAATGGCCGCTAACAACCTGTGATCCTTGTTCCGGGTGCGCGTGTCACCATCGAGCCTTAATGACATCATAAAGCTGCTTCAAGTGCAAGACTTGCAGGCTTATATACAGTCTATCTATCTATCTATCTATCTATCTATCTATCTATCTATCTATCTATCTATCTATCTAATGTATGTTACTGCATAGATATATATCTAGCTATATAAATAGATAGCTATATATCAATATAGATATTTCTACAAATATCTAGCTTTACGTATAAATTTAAACTTCTATAGTTATGGTTTTGTAGGGCTGAAAACATACATACAAAATTTGTATTATTATCAGCATTATTCTTATAATTGCCATTGATGTTATTCCAGGGGCAGGTAATAAACCGCATGAGTCTTTGACCAATTTTTACCATTTTAGGTAAAAAGCTGCATTGACTGTACTTCTGCATTTTGTGGGATATGGTAGGACTGCAAGCAAATCCTGAGACAAGATATGTCAAAAAACACTCCATACAGCATGCAATTTCATTTTCCAAGATAGAAACATTGGTCACGCTGAACATTGTTGAACGTTTTCGCTGCAATGCATCCTGGGACGCTTGGATCCAGGTTCTATCATTCATGCTGCGCCATTTCAACCAACCTGTGTGGCTCATATTCACTTTGGGTTGACGAGTTGCATGGTCATGGTGTAGGCCGAGCCTTTTTTGCCACTTCATCCGCCTCCGATCAAGCATAATGCCTTGCCCATAAGCATTCCCCACCCTGGAATATCTTAACCTACCCATTCCCCTATCTGGAATAACTGTACCTCCCTCAAAAGAAGTGATAAGCCGCAATATATTTGACTGTTGTAGGCTGCCGTCTCCCGCTTAAGGGCGAATTTCAAACGTTGTCCATCACAGAGACAAATGATCTGGCTCCAGCCGCGTCTATAGGAGTATCTGTCTGCTCACTTCTAGCTCCAGTGGAGACTGATGGAAAAATGGCCGCTAACAACCTGTGGTCCTTGTTCCGGTGTGCGCGTGTCACCATCGAGCCTTAATGACATCATAAAGCTGCTTCAAGTGCAAGACTTGCAGGCTTATATACAGTCTATCTATCTATCTATCTATCTATCTAATGTATGTTACTGCATAGATATATATCTAGCTATATAAATAGATAGTTATATATTAATATAGATATTTCTACAAATATCTAGCTTTACGTATAAATTTAAACTTGTATAGTTATGGTTTTGTAGGGCTGAAAACATACATACAAAATTTGTATTATTATCAGCATTATTCTTATAATTGCCATTGATGTTATTCCAGGGGCAGGTAATAAACCGCATGAGTCTTTGACCAATTTTTACCATTTTAGGTAAAAAGCTGCATTGACTGCACTTCTGCATTTTGTGGGATATGGTAGGACTGCAAGCAAATCCTGAGACAAGATATGTCAAAAACACTCCATACAGCATGCAATTTCGATTTCCAAGATAGAAACATTGGTCACGCTGAACATTGTTGAACGTTTTTCACTGCAATGCATCCTGGGACGCTTGGATCCAGGTTCCATCATTCATGTTGCGCTATTTCAACCAACCTGTGTGGCTCATATTCACTTTGGGTTGACGATTGGCATGGTCATGGTGTAGGCCGAGCCTTTTTTGCCACTTCATCCGCCTCCGATCAAGCATAATGCCTTGCCCATAAGCATTCCCCTCCCTGGAATAACTTAACCTACCCATTCCCCTATCTGGAATAACTGTACCTACCACAAAAGAAGTGATAAGCAGCGATCAATTTGACTGTTGTAGGCTGCCGTCTCCCGCTTAAGGGCGAATTTCAAACGTTGTCCATCACAGAGACAAATGATCTGGCTCCAGCAGCGTCTATAGGAGTATCTGTCTGCTCACTTCTAGCTCCAGTGGAGACTGATGGAAAAATGGCCGCTAACAACCTGTGATCCTTGTTCCGGGTGCGCGTGTCACCATCGAGCCTTAATGACATCATAAAGCTGCTTCAAGTGCAAGACTTGCAGGCTTATATACAGTCTATCTATCTATCTATCTATCTATCTATCTATCTATCTATCTATCTATCTAATGTATGTTACTGCATAGATATATATCTAGCTATATAAATAGATAGCTATATATCAATATAGATATTTCTACAAATATCTAGCTTTACGTATAAATTTAAACTTCTATAGTTATGGTTTTGTAGGGCTGAAAACATACATACAAAATTTGTATTATTATCAGCATTATTCTTATAATTGCCATTGATGTTATTCCAGGGGCAGGTAATAAACCGCATGAGGCTTTGACCAATTTTTACCATTTTAGGTAAAAAGCTGCATTGACTGCACTTCTGCATTTTATGGGATATGGTAGGACTGCAAGCAAATCCTGAGACAAGATATATCAAAAACACTCCATACAGCATGCAATTTCATTTTCCAAGATAGAAACATTGGTCACGCTGAACATTGTTGAACGTTTTCGCTGCAATGCATCCTGGGACGCTTGGATCCAGGTTCTATCATTCATGCTGCGCCATTTCAACCAACCTGTGTGGCTCATATTCACTTTGGGTTGACGAGTTGCATGGTCATGGTGTAGGCCGAGCCTTTTTTGCCACTTCATCCGCCTCCGATCAAGCATAATGCCTTGCCCATAAGCATTCCCCTCCCTGGAATAACTTAACCTACCCATTCCCCTATCTGGAATAACTGTACCTACCACAAAAGAAGTGATAAGCAGCGATCAATTTGACTGTTGTAGGCTGCCGTCTCCCGCTTAAGGGCGAATTTCAAACGTTGTCCATCACAGAGACAAATGATCTGGCTCCAGCAGCGTCTATAGGAGTATCTGTCTGCTCACTTCTAGCTCCAGTGGAGACTGATGGAAAAATGGCCGCTAACAACCTGTGATCCTTGTTCCGGGTGCGCGTGTCACCATCGAGCCTTAATGACATCATAAAGCTGCTTCAAGTGCAAGACTTGCAGGCTTATATACAGTCTATCTATCTATCTATCTATCTATCTATCTATCTATCTATCTATCTATCTATCTAATGTATGTTACTGCATAGATATATATCTAGCTATATAAATAGATAGCTATATATCAATATAGATATTTCTACAAATATCTAGCTTTACGTATAAATTTAAACTTCTATAGTTATGGTTTTGTAGGGCTGAAAACATACATACAAAATTTGTATTATTATCAGCATTATTCTTATAATTGCCATTGATGTTATTCCAGGGGCAGGTAATAAACCGCATGAGGCTTTGACCAATTTTCACCATTTTAGGTAAAAAGCTGCATTGACTGCACTTCTGCATTTTGTGGGATATGGTAGGACTGCAAGCAAATCCTGAGACAAGATATATCAAAAACACTCCATACAGCATGCAATTTCATTTTCCAAGATAGAAACATTGGTCACGCTGAACATTGTTGAACGTTTTCGCTGCAATGCATCCTGAGACGCTTGGATCCAGGTTCTATCATTCATGCTGCGCCATTTCAACCAACCTGTGTGGCTCATATTCACTTTGGGTTGACGAGTTGCATGGTCATGGTGTAGGCCGAGCCTTTTTTGCCACTTCATCCGCCTCCGATCAAGCATAATGCCTTGCCCATAAGCATTCCCCTCCCTGGAATAACTTAACCTACCCATTCCCCTATCTGGAATAACTGTACCTACCACAAAAGAAGTGATAAGCAGCGATCAATTTGACTGTTGTAGGCTGCCGTATCCCGCTTAAGGGCGAATTTCAAACGTTGTCCATCACAGAGACAAATGATCTGGCTCCAGCAGCGTCTAAAGGAGTATCTGTCTGCTCACTTCTAGCTCCAGTGGAGACTGATGGAAAAATGGCCGCTAACAACCTGTGATCCTTGTTCCGGGTGCGCGTGTCACCATCGAGCCTTAATGACATCATAAAGCTGCTTCAAGTGCAAGACTTGCAGGCTTATATACAGTCTATCTATCTATCTATCTATCTATCTAATGTATGTTACTGCATAGATATATATCTAGCTATATAAATAGATAGCTATATATCAATATAGATATTTCTACAAATATCTAGCTTTACGTATAAATTTAAACTTCTATAGTTATGGTTTTGTAGGGCTGAAAACATACATACAAAATTTGTATTATTATCAGCATTATTCTTATAATTGCCATTGATGTTATTCCAGGGGCAGGTAATAAATCGCATGAGTCTTTGACCAATTTTTACCATTTTAGGTAAAAAGCTGCATTGACTGTACTTCTGCATTTTGTGGGATATGGTAGGACTGCAAGCAAATCCTGAGACAAGATATGTCAAAAACACTCCATACAGCATGCAATTTCATTTTCCAAGATAGAAACATTGGTCACGCTGAACATTGTTGAACGTTTTCGCTGCAATGCATCCTGGGACGCTTGGATCCAGGTTCTATCATTCATGCTGCGCCATTTCAACCAACCTGTGTGGCTCATATTCACTTTGGGTTGACGAGTTGCATGGTCATGGTGTAGGCCGAGCCTTTTTTGCCACTTCATCCGCCTCCGATCAAGCATAATGCCTTGCCCATAAGCATTCCCCTCCCTGGAATAACTTAACCTACCCATTCCCCTATCTGGAATAACTGTACCTACCACAAAAGAAGTGATAAGCAGCGATCAATTTGACTGTTGTAGGCTGCCGTCTCCCGCTTAAGGGCGAATTTCAAACGTTGTCCATCACAGAGACAAATGATCTGGCTCCAGCAGCGTCTATAGGAGTATCTGTCTGCTCACTTCTAGCTCCAGTGGAGACTGATGGAAAAATGGCCGCTAACAACCTGTGATCCTTGTTCCGGGTGCGCGTGTCACCATCGAGCCTTAATGACATCATAAAGCTGCTTCAAGTGCAAGACTTGCAGGCTTATATACAGTCTATCTATCTATCTATCTATCTATCTAATGTATGTTACTGCATAGATATATATCTAGCTATATAAATAGATAGCTATATATCAATATAGATATTTCTACAAATATCTAGCTTTACGTATAAATTTAAACTTCTATAGTTATGGTTTTGTAGGGCTGAAAACATACATACAAAATTTGTATTATTATCAGCATTATTCTTATAATTGCCATTGATGTTATTCCAGGGACAGGTAATAAACCGCATGAGGCTTTGACCAATTTTTACCATTTTAGGTAAAAAGCTGCATTGACTGCACTTCTGCATTTTGTGGGATATGGTAGGACTGCAAGCAAATCCTGAGACAAGATATATCAAAAACACTCCATACAGCATGCAATTTCATTTTCCAAGATAGAAACATTGGTCACGCTGAACATTGTTGAACGTTTTCGCTGCAATGCATCCTGGGACGCTTGGATCCAGGTTCCATCATTCATGTTGCGCTATTTCAACCAACCTGTGTGGCTCATATTCACTTTGGGTTGACGATTGGCATGGTCATGGTGTAGGCCGAGCCTTTTTTGCCACTTCATCCGCCTCCGATCAAGCATAATGCCTTGCCCATAAGCATTCCCCTCCCTGGAATAACTTAACCTACCCATTCCCCTATCTGGAATAACTGTACCTACCACAAAAGAAGTGATAAGCAGCGATCAATTTGACTGTTGTAGGCTGCCGTATCCCGCTTAAGGGCGAATTTCAAACGTTGTCCATCACAGAGACAAATGATCTGGCTCCAGCAGCGTCTATAGGAGTATCTGTCTGCTCACTTCTAGCTCCAGTGGAGACTGATGGAAAAATGGCCGCTAACAACCTGTGATCCTTGTTCCGGGTGCGCGTGTCACCATCGAGCCTTAATGACATCATAAAGCTGCTTCAAGTGCAAGACTTGCAGGCTTATATACAGTCTATCTATCTATCTAATGTATGTTACTGCATAGATATATATCTAGCTATATAAATAGATAGCTATATATCAATATAGATATTTCTACAAATATCTAGCTTTACGTATAAATTTAAACTTCTATAGTTATGGTTTTGTAGGGCTGAAAACATACATACAAAATTTGTATTATTATCAGCATTATTCTTATAATTGCCATTGATGTTATTCCAGGGACAGGTAATAAACCGCATGAGGCTTTGACCAATTTTTACCATTTTAGGTAAAAAGCTGCATTGACTGCACTTCTGCATTTTGTGGGATATGGTAGGACTGCAAGCAAATCCTGAGACAAGATATATCAAAAACACTCCATACAGCATGCAATTTCATTTTCCAAGATAGAAACATTGGTCACGCTGAACATTGTTGAACGTTTTCGCTGCAATGCATCCTGGGACGCTTGGATCCAGGTTCCATCATTCATGTTGCGCTATTTCAACCAACCTGTGTGGCTCATATTCACTTTGGGTTGACGATTGGCATGGTCATGGTGTAGGCCGAGCCTTTTTTGCCACTTCATCCGCCTCCGATCAAGCATAATGCCTTGCCCATAAGCATTCCGCCTCCCTGGAATAACTTAACCTACCCATTCCCCTATCTGGAATAACTGTACCTACCACAAAAGAAGTGATAAGCAGCGATCAATTTGACTGTTGTAGGCTGCCGTATCCCGCTTAAGGGCGAATTTCAAACGTTGTCCATCACAGAGACAAATGATCTGGCTCCAGCAGCGTCTATAGGAGTATCTGTCTGCTCACTTCTAGCTCCAGTGGAGACTGATGGAAAAATGGCCGCTAACAACCTGTGATCCTTGTTCCGGGTGCGCGTGTCACCATCGAGCCTTAATGACATCATAAAGCTGCTTCAAGTGCAAGACTTGCAGGCTTATATACAGTCTATCTATCTATCTAATGTATGTTACTGCATAGATATATATCTAGCTATATAAATAGATAGCTATATATCAATATAGATATTTCTACAAATATCTAGCTTTACGTATAAATTTAAACTTCTATAGTTATGGTTTTGTAGGGCTGAAAACATACATACAAAATTTGTATTATTATCAGCATTATTCTTATAATTGCCATTGATGTTATTCCAGGGACAGGTAATAAACCGCATGAGGCTTTGACCAATTTTTACCATTTTAGGTAAAAAGCTGCATTGACTGCACTTCTGCATTTTGTGGGATATGGTAGGACTGCAAGCAAATCCTGAGACAAGATATATCAAAAACACTCCATACAGCATGCAATTTCATTTTCCAAGATAGAAACATTGGTCACGCTGAACATTGTTGAACGTTTTCGCTGCAATGCATCCTGGGACGCTTGGATCCAGGTTCCATCATTCATGTTGCGCTATTTCAACCAACCTGTGTGGCTCATATTCACTTTGGGTTGACGATTGGCATGGTCATGGTGTAGGCCGAGCCTTTTTTGCCACTTCATCCGCCTCCGATCAAGCATAATGCCTTGCCCATAAGCATTCCCCTCCCTGGAATAACTTAACCTACCCATTCCCCTATCTGGAATAACTGTACCTACCACAAAAGAAGTGATAAGCAGCGATCAATTTGACTGTTGTAGGCTGCCGTATCCCGCTTAAGGGGCGAATTTCAAACGTTGTCCATCACAGAGACAAATGATCTGGCTCCAGCAGCGTCTATAGGAGTATCTGTCTGCTCACTTCTAGCTCCAGTGGAGACTGATGGAAAAATGGCCGCTAACAACCTGTGATCCTTGTTCCGGGTGCGCGGTGTCACCATCGAGCCTTAATGACATCATAAAGCTGCTTCAAGTGCAAGACTTGCAGGCTTATATACAGTCTATCTATCTATCTATCTATCTATCTATCTAATGTATGTTACTGCATAGATATATATCTAGCTATATAAATAGATAGCTATATATCAATATAGATATTTCTACAAATATCTAGCTTTACGTATAAATTTAAACTTCTATAGTTATGGTTTTGTAGGGCTGAAAACATACATACAAAATTTGTATTATTATCAGCATTATTCTTATAATTGCCATTGATGTTATTCCAGGGGCAGGTAATAAACCGCATGAGGCTTTGACCAATTTTTACCATTTTAGGTAAAAAGCTGCATTGACTGCACTTCTGCATTTTGTGGGATATGGTAGGACTGCAAGCAAATCCTGAGACAAGATATATCAAAAACACTCCATACAGCATGCAATTTCATTTTCCAAGATAGAAACATTGGTCACGCTGAACATTGTTGAACGTTTTCGCTGCAATGCATCCTGGGACGCTTGGATCCAGGTTCCATCATTCATGTTGCGCTATTTCAACCAACCTGTGTGGCTCATATTCACTTTGGGTTGACGATTGGCATGGTCATGGTGTAGGCCGAGCCTTTTTTGCCACTTCATCCGCCTCCGATCAAGCATAATGCCTTGCCCATAAGCATTCCCCTCCCTGGAATAACTTAACCTACCCATTCCCCTATCTGGAATAACTGTACCTACCACAAAAGAAGTGATAAGCAGCGATCAATTTGACTGTTGTAGGCTGCCGTATCCCGCTTAAGGGCGAATTTCAAACGTTGTCCATCACAGAGACAAATGATCTGGCTCCAGCAGCGTCTATAGGAGTATCTGTCTGCTCACTTCTAGCTCCAGTGGAGACTGATGGAAAAATGGCCGCTAACAACCTGTGATCCTTGTTCCGGGTGCGCGTGTCACCATCGAGCCTTAATGACATCATAAAGCTGCTTCAAGTGCAAGACTTGCAGGCTTATATACAGTCTATCTATCTATCATCTATCTATCTATCTATCTATCTATCTATCTATCTATCTATCTCTAATGTATGTTACTGCATAGATATATATCTAGCTATATAAATAGATAGCTATATATCAATATAGATATTTCTACAAATATCTAGCTTTACGTATAAATTTAAACTTCTATAGTTATGGTTTTGTAGGGCTGAAAACATACATACAAAATTTGTATTATTATCAGCATTATTCTTATAATTGCCATTGATGTTATTCCAGGGGCAGGTAATAAACCGCATGAGGCTTTGACCAATTTTTACCATTTTAGGTAAAAAGCTGCATTGACTGCACTTCTGCATTTTGTGGGATATGGTAGGACTGCAAGCAAATCCTGAGACAAGATATATCAAAAACACTCCATACAGCATGCAATTTCATTTTCCAAGATAGAAACATTGGTCACGCTGAACATTGTTGAACGTTTTCGCTGCAATGCATCCTGGACGCTTGGATCCAGGTTCCATCATTCATGTTGCGCTATTTCAACCAACCTGTGTGGCTCATATTCACTTTGGGTTGACGATTGGCATGGTCATGGTGTAGGCCGAGCCTTTTTTGCCACTTCATCCGCCTCCGATCAAGCATAATGCCTTGCCCATAAGCATTCCCCTCCCTGGAATAACTTAACCTACCCATTCCCCTATCTGGAATAACTGTACCTACCACAAAAGAAGTGATAAGCAGCGATCAATTTGACTGTTGTAGGCTGCCGTATCCCGCTTAAGGGCGAATTTCAAACGTTGTCCATCACAGAGACAAATGATCTGGGCTCCAGCAGCGTCTATAGGAGTATCTGTCTGCTCACTTCTAGCTCCAGTGGAGACTGATGGAAAAATGGCCGCTAACAACCTGTGATCCTTGTTCCGGGTGCGCGTGTCACCATCGAGCCTTAATGACATCATAAAGCTGCTTCAAGTGCAAGACTTGCAGGCTTATATACAGTCTATCTATCTATCTATCTATCTATCTATCTATCTATCTAATGTATGTTACTGCATAGATATATATCTAGCTATATAAATAGATAGCTATATATCAATATAGATATTTCTACAAATATCTAGCTTTACGTATAAATTTAAACTTCTATAGTTATGGTTTTGTAGGGCTGAAAACATACATACAAAATTTGTATTATTATCAGCATTATTCTTATAATTGCCATTGATGTTATTCCAGGGGCAGGTAATAAACCGCATGAGTCTTTGACCAATTTTTACCATTTTAGGGTAAAAAGCTGCATTGACTGTACTTCTGCATTTTGTGGGATATGGTAGGACTGCAAGCAAATCCTGAGACAAGATATGTCAAAAACACTCCATACAGCATGCAATTTCATTTTCCAAGATAGAAACATTGGTCACGCTGAACATTGTTGAACGTTTTCGCTGCAATGCATCCTGGGACGCTTGGATCCAGGTTCTATCATTCATGCTGCGCCATTTCAACCAACCTGTGTGGCTCATATTCACTTTGGGTTGACGAGTTGCATGGTCATGGTGTAGGCCGAGCCTTTTTTGCCACTTCATCCGCCCTCCGATCAAGCATAATGCCTTGCCCATAAGCATTCCCCTCCCTGGAATAACTTAACCTACCCATTCCCCTATCTGGAATAACTGTACCTACCACAAAAGAAGTGATAAGCAGCGATCAATTTGACTGTTGTAGGCTGCCGTCTCCCGCTTAAGGGCGAATTTCAAACGTTGTCCATCACAGAGACAAATGATCTGGCTCCAGCAGCGTCTATAGGAGTATCTGTCTGCTCACTTCTAGCTCCAGTGGAGACTGATGGAAAAATGGCCGCTAACAACCTGTGATCCTTGTTCCGGGTGCGCGTGTCACCATCGAGCCTTAATGACATCATAAAGCTGCTTCAAGTGCAAGACTTGCAGGCTTATATACAGTCCTATCTATCTATCTATCTATCTAATGTATGTTACTGCATAGATATATATCTAGCTATATAAATAGATAGCTATATATCAATATAGATATTTCTACAAATATCTAGCTTTACGTATAAATTTAAACTTCTATAGTTATGGTTTTGTAGGGCTGAAAACATACATACAAAATTTGTATTATTATCAGCATTATTCTTATAATTGCCATTGATGTTATTCCAGGGACAGGTAATAAACCGCATGAGGCTTTGACCAATTTTTACCATTTTAGGTAAAAAGCTGCATTGACTGCACTTCTGCATTTTGTGGGATATGGTAGGACTGCAAGCAAATCCTGAGACAAGATATATCAAAAACACTCCATACAGCATGCAATTTCATTTTCCAAGATAGAAACATTGGGTCACGCTGAACATTGTTGAACGTTTTCGCTGCAATGCATCCTGGGACGCTTGGATCCAGGTTCCATCATTCATGTTGCGCTATTTCAACCAACCTGTGTGGCTCATATTCACTTTGGGTTGACGATTGGCATGGTCATGGTGTAGGCCGAGCCTTTTTTGCCACTTCATCCGCCTCCGATCAAGCATAATGCCTTGCCCATAAGCATTCCCCTCCCTGGAATAACTTAACCTACCCATTCCCCTATCTGGAATAACTGTACCTACCACAAAAGAAGTGATAAGCAGCGATCAATTTGACTGTTGTAGGCTGCCGTATCCCGCTTAAGGGCGAATTTCAAACGTTGTCCATCACAGAGACAAATGATCTGGCTCCAGCAGCGTCTATAGGAGTATCTGTCTGCTCACTTCTAGCTCCAGTGGAGACTGATGGAAAAATGGCCGCTAACAACCTGTGATCCTTGTTCCGGGTGCGCGTGTCACCATCGAGCCTTAATGACATCATAAAGCTGCTTCAAGTGCAAGACTTGCAGGCTTATATACAGTCTATCTATCTATCTAATGTATGTTACTGCATAGATATATATCTAGCTATATAAATAGATAGCTATATATCAATATAGATATTTCTACAAATATCTAGCTTTACGTATAAATTTTAAACTTCTATAGTTATGGTTTTGTAGGGCTGAAAACATACATACAAAATTTGTATTATTATCAGCATTATTCTTATAATTGCCATTGATGTTATTCCAGGGACAGGTAATAAACCGCATGAGGCTTTGACCAATTTTTACCATTTTAGGTAAAAAGCTGCATTGACTGCACTTCTGCATTTTGTGGGATATGGTAGGACTGCAAGCAAATCCTGAGACAAGATATATCAAAAACACTCCATACAGCATGCAATTTCATTTTCCAAGATAGAAACATTGGTCACGCTGAACATTGTTGAACGTTTTCGCTGCAATGCATCCTGGGACGCTTGGATCCAGGTTCCATCATTCATGTTGCGCTATTTCAACCAACCTGTGTGGCTCATATTCACTTTGGGTTGACGATTGGCATGGTCATGGTGTAGGCCGAGCCTTTTTTGCCACTTCATCCGCCTCCGATCAAGCATAATGCCTTGCCCATAAGCATTCCCCTCCCTGGAATAACTTAACCTACCCATTCCCCTATCTGGAATAACTGTACCTACCACAAAAGAAGTGATAAGCAGCGATCAATTTGACTGTTGTAGGCTGCCGTATCCCGCTTAAGGGCGAATTTCAAACGTTGTCCATCACAGAGACAAATGATCTGGCTCCAGCAGCGTCTATAGGAGTATCTGTCTGCTCACTTCTAGCTCCAGTGGAGACTGATGGAAAAATGGCCGCTAACAACCTGTGATCCTTGTTCCGGGTGCGCGTGTCACCATCGAGCCTTAATGACATCATAAAGCTGCTTCAAGTGCAAGACTTGCAGGCTTATATACAGTCTATCTATCTATCTATCTATCTAATGTATGTTACTGCATAGATATATATCTAGCTATATAAATAGATAGCTATATATCAATATAGATATTTCTACAAATATCTAGCTTTACGTATAAATTTAAACTTCTATAGTTATGGTTTTGTAGGGCTGAAAACATACATACAAAATTTGTATTATTATCAGCATTATTCTTATAATTGCCATTGATGTTATTCCAGGGGCAGGTAATAAACCGCATGAGGCTTTGACCAATTTTTACCATTTTAGGTAAAAAGCTGCATTGACTGCACTTCTGCATTTTGTGGGATATGGTAGGACTGCAAGCAAATCCTGAGACAAGATATATCAAAAACACTCCATACAGCATGCAATTTCATTTTCCAAGATAGAAACATTGGTCACGCTGACATTGTTGAACGTTTTCGCTGCAATGCATCCTGGGACGCTTGGATCCAGGTTCCATCA